>NW_026968585.1:0-83676 GCF_028390025.1 Pseudophryne corroboree
AGCAAGTAAAAGGGTGTGGGCCCTGCAGCACTACCTGTAGTTTGCATTGTGCATTGGAAGGCACAAAGTAAGCAGACGGGAGAAGTAAGGATAGTGCGCAAGGCCATAGAATGGAGCGGCTTAAGAAAAGAGAAGTGGAAACAGACAGCAAACTAGGCTGGAGAGAGACCTGAGACAAAGAGATCTGAATTATACCAGAGCCGACCAGGGGAAACACAAATTATGCAGTCAAGTTTCCCACATTTGGGGAAATCGCAGGGGCAGCACATCCAGAGTGCAATGGGTGAGCCTTGCCCTGGGAGAAGCACCTTCATGATTATAGCATCTCACCTGGCAGGTAAGTAGAAGTTGGGCTAGAGCTGGGGAGAGTCGCTGCACGGGCACCCCCCTGTCAAGTGAAGGAGATCCAACTGAGGCAGCACAAGGGAACTCTCGAAAGAAGAACAAGGCTAGAGGAAGATCTGAAACAAAGAAATCTGACTTTTACCAGAGCTGACCAGAGGAAAGCACAAACACAGTCCCCCACTACCACAAATAATGCAGTTGAGTTTCCCACATTTGGGGAAATCACAGGGGTCAGCATACCCAGAATGCAATGAATGAACCTCACCCTGGGAGAACAATCTTCAAGACCATGGTCTCTCCTATGCAAAATAAGTATGATTTGGGATAGGGCTGGGGAGGGCCGCTGCTCAGGCACATCTCTGTCAAGTAAAGGAGATTCAACTGAGGCAGCACAAGGGAACTCTCATCTGGGGACAACAACTGCAGGGAGAACACATATTTTCAGATGAACATGGGAGGGCAGAAGGCTGCCTAATACTGAAGCACCCCCAAACAACAAACCAAATGCAACAACTAGTGCAAGCATTCCTGGGGGAAGGCCTGCAGCAGATGGATTTGCATATGGTGATGCCATCCAAGCAGTGGGTCAAAGTTGGCTTCAACCCTCGTCTGCATATGAAAAGAGAAAAGGGGCGTGCAGGGCATGGCGGCCTTTTGCGGCGCTTGGATGACCCCTAGTTCGCATTACACACCTCCACCCTCCTTCGGTGTGGGGCTCATGTTGGCTATGCCCCAGCCCCTGAAGCATTCAAGCTGATTTCTTGCAGCAGCTGGGCACTGTAACTGCTCCAGAGCTGCTCTGTAAGGCAAGTAAAAGGGTGTGGGCCCTGCAGCACTACCTGTAGTTTGCATTGTGCGTTGGAAGGCACGAAGTAAGCAGACGGGAGAAGTCAGGATAGTGCGCAAGGGCATAGAAGGGAGCGGCTCAAGAAAAGAGAAGTGGAAACAGACAGCAAACTAGGCTGGAGAGAGACCTGAGACAAAGAGATCTGAATTATACGAGAGATGACCAAGGGAAACACAAATTATGCAGTCAAGTTTCCCACATTTGGGGAAATCGCAGGGGCAGCACAACCAGAGTGCAATGGGTGAGCCTTGCCCTGGGAGAAGCACCTTCATGATCATAGTATCTCACCTGGCAGGTAAGTAGGAGTTGGGCTAGAGCTGGGGAGGGTCACTGCTCGGGCACCCCCCTCTCAAGTGAAAGAGATCCAACTGAGGCAGCACAAGGGAACTCTCGAAAGAAGAACAAGGCTAGAGGAAGATCTGATATAAAGAAATCTGATTTTTACCAGAGCTGACCAGAGGAAAGCACAAACACAGTCCCCCACTACCACAAATAATGCAGTCGAGTTTCCCACATTTGGGGAAATCACAGGGGTCAGCATACCCAAAATGCAATGAATGAACCTCACCCTCGGAGAACAATCTTCATGAAAATGGTATCTCCTATGCAAAATAAGTATGATTTGGGATAGGGCTGGGGAGGGCCGCTGCTCAGGCACATCTCTGTCAAGTAAAGGAGATTCAACTGAGGCAGCACAAGGGAACTCCCATCTGGGGACAACAACTGCAGGGAGAACACATATTTTCAGATGAACATGGGAGGGCAGAAGGCTGCCTAATACTGAAGCACCCCCAAACAACAAACCAAATGCAACAACTAGTACAAGCATTCCTGGGGGAAGTTCTGCAGAAGACGGATTTGCATACGGTGATGTCATCCAAGCAGTGGGCCAAAGTTGGCTGGAACCCTCATCTGCATATGAAAAGAGAAAAGGGGTATGCAGGGCATGGCGGCCTTTTGCGGCGCTTGGATGACCCTTAGTTCACATTAAACACCCCCACCCTCCTTCGGTGTGGGGCTCATGTTTGCTATGCCCCAGCCCCTGAAGCATTCAAGCTGATTTCTTGCAGCAGCTGGGCACTGTAACAGCTCCAGAGCTGCTCTGTACGGCAAGTAAAAGGGTGTGGGCCCTGCAGCACTACCTGTAGTTTGCATTGTGCATTGGAAGGCACTTAAGAAAAGAGAAGTGGAAACAGACAGCAAACTAGGCTGGAGAGAGACCTGAGACAAAGAGATCTGAATTATACGAGAGCCGACCAGGGGAAACACAAATTATGCAGTCAAGTTTCCCACATTTGGGGAAATCGCAGGAGCAGCACACCCAGAGTGCAATGGGTGAGCCTTGCCCTGGGAGAAGCACCTACGTGATCATAGTATCTCACCTGGCAGGTAAGTAGGAGTTGGGCTAGAGCTGGGGAGGGTCGCTGCTCGGGTAACCCCCTGTCAAGTGAAGGAGATCCAACTGAGGCAGCACAAGGGAATTCTCGAAAGAAGAACAAGGCTAGAGGAAGATCTGAGACAAAGAAATCTGACTTTTACCAGAGCTGACCAGAGGAAAACACAAACACAGTCCCCCACTACCACAAATAATGCTGTCGAGTTTCCCACATTTGGGGAAATCACAGGGGTCAGCATACCCAGAATGCAATGAATGAACCTCACACTGGGAGAATAATCTTCATGACCATGGTATCTCCTATGCAAAATAAGTATGATTTGGGATAGGGCTGGGGAGGGCCGCTGCTCAGGCACATCTCTTTCAAGTAAAGGAGATTCAACTGAGGCAGCATAAGGGAACTCTCATCTGGGGACAACAACTGCAGGGAGAACACATATTTTCAGATGAACATGGGAGGGCAGAAGGCTGCCTAATACTGAAGCACCCCCAAACAACAAACCAAATGCAACAACTAGTGCAAGCATTCCTGGGGGAAGGCCTGCAGCAGATGGATTTGCATATGGTGATGTCATCCAAAGCAGTGGGTCAAAGTTGGCTTCAACCCTCGTCTGCATATGAAAAGAGAAAAGGGGCGTGCAGGGCATGGCGGCCTTTTGCGGCGCTTGGATGACCCCTAGTTCGCATTAAACACCTCCACCCTCCTTCGGTGTGGGGCTCATGTTGGCTATGCCCCAGCCCCTGAAGCATTCAAGCTGATTTCTTGCAGTAGCTGGGCACTGTAACTGCTCCAGAGCTGCTCTGTACGGCAAGTAAAAGGGTGTGGGCCCTGCAGCACTACCTGTAGTTTGCATTGTGCATTGGAAGGCACAAAGTAAGCAGACGGGAGAAGTAAGGATAGTGCGCAAGGCCATAGAATGGAGCGGCTTAAGAAAAGAGAAGTGGAAACAGACAGCAAACTAGGCTGGAGAGAGACCTGAGACAAAGAGATCTGAATTATACGAGAGCCGACCAGGGGAAACACAAATTATGCAGTCAAGTTTCCCACATTTGGGGAAATCGCAGGGGCAGCACATCCAGAGTGCAATGGGTGAGCCTTGCCCTGGGAGAAGCACCTTCATGATTATAGTATCTCACCTGGCAGGTAAGTAGAAGTTGGGCTAGAGCTGGGGAGAGTCGCTGCACGGGCACCCCCCTGTCAAGTGAAGGAGATCCAACTGAGGCAGCACAAGGGAACTCTCGAAAGAAGAACAAGGCTAGAGGAAGATCTGAAACAAAGAAATCTGACTTTTACCAGAGCTGACCAGAGGAAAGCACGAACACAGTCCCCCACTACCACAAATAATGCAGTTGAGTTTCCCACATTTGGGGAAATCACAGGGGTCAGCATACCCAGAATGCAATGAATGAACCTCACCCTGGGAGAACAATCTTCAAGACCATGGTCTCTCCTATGCAAAATAAGTATGATTTGGGATAGGGCTGGGGAGGGCCGCTGCTCAGGCACATCTCTTTCAAGTAAAGGAGATTCAACTGAGGCAGCACAAGGGAACTCTCATCTGGGGACAACAACTGCAGGGAGAACACATATTTTCAGATGAACATGGGAGGGCAGAAGGCTGCCTAATACTGAAGCACCCCCAAACAACAAACCAAATGCAACAACCAGTGCAAGCATTCCTGGGGGAAGGCCTGCAGCAGATGGATTTGCATATGGTGATGCCATCCAAGCAGTGGGTCAAAGTTGGCTTCAACCCTCGTCTGCATATGAAAAGAGAAAAGGGGCGTGCAGGGCATGGCGGCCTTTTGCGGCGCTTGGATGACCCCTAGTTCGCATTACACACCTCCACCCTCCTTCGGTGTGGGGCTCATGTTGGCTATGCCCCAGCCCCTGAAGCATTCAAGCTGATTTCTTGCAGCAGCTGGGCACTGTAACTGCTCCAGAGCTGCTCTGTAAGGCAAGTAAAAGGGTGTGGGCCCTGCAGCACTACCTGTAGTTTGCATTGTGCGTTGGAAGGCACGAAGTAAGCAGACGGGAGAAGTCAGGATAGTGCACAAGGGCATAGAAGGGAGCGGCTCAAGAAAAGAGAAGTGGAAACAGACAGCAAACTAGGCTGGAGAGAGACCTGAGACAAAGAGATCTGAATTATACGAGAGATGACCAAGGGAAACACAAATTATGCAGTCAAGTTTCCCACATTTGGGGAAATCGCAGGGGCAGCACAACCAGAGTGCAATGGGTGAGCCTTGCCCTGGGAGAAGCACCTTCATGATCATAGTATCTCACCTGGCAGGTAAGTAGGAGTTGGGCTAGAGCTGGGGAGGGTCGCTGCTCGGGCACCCCCCTCTCAAGTGAAAGAGATCCAACTGAGGCAGCACAAGGGAACTCTCGAAAGAAGAACAAGGCTAGAGGAAGATCTGATATAAAGAAATCTGATTTTTACCAGAGCTGACCAGAGGAAAGCACAAACACAGTCCCCCACTACCACAAATAATGCAGTCGAGTTTCCCACATTTGGGGAAATCACAGGGGTCAGCATACCCAGAATGCAATGAATGAACCTCACCCTGGGAGAACAATCTTCATGACCATGGTATCGCCTATGCAAAATAAGTATGATTTGGGATAGGGCTGGGGAGGGCCGCTGCTCAGGCACATCTCTGTCAAGTAAAGGAGATTCAACTGAGGCAGCACAAGGGAACTCTCATCTGGGGACAACAACTGCAGGGAGAACACATATTTTCAGATGAACATGGGAGGGCAGAAGGCTGCCTAATACTGAAGCACCCCCAAACAACAAACCAAATGCAACAACTAGTGCAAGCATTCCTGGGGGAAGGCCTGCAGCAGATGGATTTGCATATGGTGATGTCATCCAAACAGTGGGTCAAAGTTGGCTTCAACCCTCGTCTGCATATGAAAAGAGACAAGGGGCGTGCAGGGCATGGCGGCCTTTTGCGGCGCTTGGATGACCCCTAGTTCGCATTACACACCTCCACCCTCCTTCGGTGTGGGGCTCATGTTGGCTATGCCCCAGCCCCTGAAGCATTCAAGCTGATTTCTTGCAGCAGCTGGGCACTGTAACTGCTCCAGAGACGCTCTGTAAGGCAAGTAAAAGGGTGTGGGCCCTGCAGCACTACCTGTAGTTTGCATTGTGCGTTGGAAGGCACGAAGTAAGCAGACGGTAGAAGTCAGGATAGTGCGCAAGGGCATAGAAGGGAGCGGCTCAAGAAAAGAGAAGTGGAAACAGACAGCAAACTAGGCTGGAGAGAGACCTGAGACAAAGAGATCTGAATTATACGAGAGCCGACCAGGGGAAACACAAATTATGCAGTCAAGTTTCCCACATTTGGGGAAAACGCAGAAGCAGCACACCCAGAGTGCAATGGGTGAGCCTTGCCCTGGGAGAAGCACCTTCATGATCATAGTATCTCACCTGGCAGGTAAGTAGGAGTTGGGCTAGAGCTGGGGAGGGTCGCTGCTCGAGCATCCCCCTGTCAAGTAAAGGAGATTCAACTGAGGCAGCACAAGGGAACTCTCATCTGGGGACAACAACTGCAGGGAGAACACATATTTTCAGATAAAAATCTTGGTCATGCTCTGGTTTCTCTTCAGAACGAACAAATCTTTCGCCTTTTACTAAAGATTTCCGTGGAGAGGAGCAAAACCGAGTTTTATCTCAATTTTTGCATGCCCCATCTTTTTGGGGTTTCTTTTATCGGTTTAAAGATAGAATGAGTGTGCTTTAATGTAAGCTCATTTGCATAGAAATGACAGTAAATGTTTGTTTCTTTTCAAACAGAACTTTCTTGACCATGCTACTTGCTTGAAAGATCTGGGAGCACATGGAATACAGTACAAACCATGCTTATAGCAAGGAGAAGACAGGTGAGAAATCTGCTTTCTTTCAAATTGGGCGCTCACTTTGATCTGAATGAGGACTGCTGGCACGGCACTCAGGCGACAGGTGGAATCTTGGTCATGCTCTGGTTTCTCTTCAGAACGAACAAATCTTTCGCCTTTTACTAAAGATTTCCGTGGAGAGGAGCAAAACTGAGTTTTATCTCAATTTTTGCATGCCCCATATTATTGGGGTTTCTTTTATCGGATTAAAGACAGAACGAGTGTGCTTTCTTGTTAGCTTTAATGTAAGTTTATTTGCAGAACAATGACAATAAATGTCTGTTTCTTTTCAAGCAGAACTTTCTTGACCATACTAATTGCTTGAAAGATCTGGGAGCACATGGAAAAGAGTACAAACCATGCTTATAGCAAGGGGAAGCCTGGTGAGAAATCTGCTTTCTTTCTTTCAAATTGGGTGCTCACTTTGAGCTGAATGAGGACTGCTGGCATGGCACTCAGGCGACAGGTGGAATCTTGGTCATGCTCTGGTTTCTCTTCAGAACGAACAAATCTTTCGCCTTTTACTAAAGATTTCCGTGGAGAGGAGCAAAACTGAGTTTTATCTCAATTTTTGCATGCCCCGTCTTATTGGGGTTTCTTTTATCAGTTTAAAGATAGAACGAGTGTGCTTTAATGTAAGCACATTTGCATAGAAATGACAGTAAATGTTTGTTTCTTTTCAAACAGAACTTTCTTGACTATACTAATTGCTTGAAAGATGTGGGAGCACATGGAAAAGAGTACAAACCATGTTTATAGCAAGGGGAAGCTTGGTGAGAAATCTGCTTTCTTTCTTTCTTTCAAATTGGGTGCTCACTTTGAGCTGAATGAGGACTGCTGGCATGGCACTCAGGCGACAGGTAGAATCTTGGTCATGCTGTGGTTTCTCTTCAGAACGAACAAATCTTTCGCCTTTTACTAAAGATTTCCGTGAAGAGGAGCAAAACTGAGTTTTATCTCAATTTTTGCATGCCCCATCTTATTGGGGTTTTATTTTATCGGTTTAAAGATAGAACGAGTGTGCTTTAATGTAAGCTCATTTGCATAGAAATGACAGTCAATGTTTGTTTCTTTTCAAACAGAACTTTCTTGACCACACTAATTGTTTGAAAGATCTGGGAGCACATGGAAAAGAGTACAAACCATGTTTATAGCAAGGGGAAGCCTGGTGAGAAATCTGCTTTCTTTCATTCAAATTGGGTGCTCACTTTGAGCTGAATGAGAACTGCTGGCATGGCACTCAGGCGACAGGTGGAATCTTGGTCATGCTCTGGTTTCTCTTCAGAACTAACAAATATTTCGCCTTTTATTAAAGATTTCCGTGGAGAGGAGCAAAACTGAGTTTTATCTAAATTTTTGCATGCCCCATATTATTGGGGTTTCTTTTATCAGTTTAAAGACAGAACGAGTGTGCTTTCTTGTTAGCTTTAATGTAAGTTTATTTGCATAACAATGACAGTAAATGTTTGTTTCTTTTCAAACAGAACTTTCTTGACCATGCTACTTGCTTGAAAGATCTGGGAGCACATGGAAAACAGTACAAACCATGCAGTATCACAAGAGCCTTTATTTGATCTTTCATGAAGATAGAGCAGAATTGAGGACACATCAACAATTTCTGCCAAAGGTGGTTCATCTTTCCACATGGTGCCTTTGGCCACTGACACCTTCGTTGAGTCAAAGTCTCTGGCTGTGGTCAGAACTTTGAAAATTTATGTCACCAGAACGGTTCAGATTAGGAAAACAGAGGCTCTGTTTGTCCTGTATGCTCCCAACAGGATTGGGTGTCCTGCTTCCATGCAGACCATTATGCGCTGAATCTGTGGTAAGATTCAGCATGCTCATTCCACGGCAGGATTGCCGTTACTGAATTAGGTGAAGACCCATTCTACTAGAAAGGTGGGTTCATCCTGGGCAGCTGGTCGGGGAGTCTCAGCATTGCAACTTTGCCGAGCAGCTATTTAGTAAACACTTTTGCTAAGTTTTACAAGTTTGATACCTTGGCTGATGATAACCTCAAGTTGGGTCATTCGGTGCTGCAGAGTCGTACGCACTCTCCCACCCGTTCAAGAGCTTTGGTATAACCCCATGGTTCTTAATGTGACCCCAGCATCCTCTAGGTCGTATGAGAAAATAGGATTTTAATACCTACTGGTAAATCCTTTTCTCTTAGTACGTAGAGGATGCTGGGCACCCGTCCCAGTCCATACTGTGTCTGCAGTTATTACTTGTGGTTATACACATGTTGTGTTATGGTTCTGGTCAGCTTTTTGCTGCAATTGTTCATGCCGTTGGCTTGTGTTCTGTTGAATGCCACGTTCTGCGGCATGCTTAAGGTGTGAGCTGGTAAGATGCTCACCTTAGTTTAACAATAAATCCTTTCCTCGAAATGTCCGTCTCCCTGGGCACAGTTCCTATAACTGGAGTCTGGAGGAGGGGCATAGAGGGAGGAGCCAGTTCACACCCTTTGAAAGTCTTAAAGTGCCCATGTCTCTTGCGGATCCCGTCTATACCCCATGGTTCTTAATGTGACCCCAGCATCCTTTACGGACTAAGAGAAAAGGATGCCCTTGTGTACTATCCTGACTTCTCCTCCCGTCTGCTTACTTTGTGCCTTCCAACGCACAATGCGAACTACAGGTGGTGCTGCAGGGCCCACACCCTTTTACTTGCCTTACAGAGCAGCTCTGGAGCTGTTACAGTGCCCAGCTGCTGCAAGAAATCAGCATGAATGCTTCAGGGGATGGGGCATGGCCAACATGAGCCCCACACCAAAGGAGGGTGGGGGTGTTTAATGCAAACTAGGGGTCATCCAAGCACTGCAAAAGGCCGCCATGCCCTGCATGCCCCTTTTCTCTTTTTATATGCAGATGAGGGTTCCAGCCAACTTTGGCCCACTGCTTGGATGACATCACCGTATGCAAATCCGTCTGCTGCAGACCTTCCCCCAGGAATGCTTGTACTAGTTGTTGGATATGGTTTGATATTTGATGGTGCTTCAGTATTAGGCAGCCTTCCGCCCTCCCATGTTCATCTGAAAAGATGTGGTCTCCCTGCAGTTGTTGTCCCCAGACGAGAGTTCCCTTGTGCTTCCTCAGTTGAATCTCCTTAACTTGACGGGGGAGGGGCTGCCCGAGCTGCCACCCTCCCCAGCCCTATCCCAACTCATACTTATTTTACATATTAGATCTCTTGATCATGAAGATTGTTCTCACAGGGTGAGGTTCATCCATTATATTTTAAAATAGGAAGGTACAAATTACATATTTGAATTGCATCTATGTGCTGGATTCAAATGCCCCCCCCCTTCCTTTCTCAATTGTGCCCGTCAGCAGCTATTCTAAGGTTGCTGCCAATGGGTGTGACACATTAATTTCTTCTGTGGGGTACACTGGACTCCACAAGGATTCACATTGGGGTGTAGAGTAGGATCTTGATCTGAGGCACCAACCGGCTCAAAGCTTTTGACTGTTCCCAAGATGCTCAGCGCATCCTCCTCTATAACCCCGCTTCCATGAACAGGGAGCTCAGTTTGTAGTTGGTGCCTTCAGTAGCAGGCCACTTAACAGGGGCCTGCCTCAGGCAGCCTATTCTTAGCTATTAATTTTGACAAGAAAAGAAGAACTTGTTTTATGAGAATCTACAAGGGCTGCAGCAGGCTAGGTCTAATAGACATCTTTACTGCAGCTTCATCACTCCCAGCGGCGCTGTATACTCCCGTGCCCTGGTTGCTGGGTCACTGCAGCGGAGGCTCCGGTTTCTTCCTAAGGTCAGTCACACACACACACCGCCCTTCCGGATCACGAGGCCGCTGATTAAGGGGAGCGTGGCCGTAGGGGGTGGGCCGTGTGCGCACTGGGGTGGACACTGATTACTGGGCAGCCGCTCCACTAGCCACCAGGTACAGTTAAGGAGCACAGGTCTGGGGGTTTTTCTCCTATATTAACCCAATTTTGTACTGCCCGCAGCGCATTGTGATAGGTAATAGGGCCTGATTCAGGTTGGATTGCAATCACAATAAGCGATCCAACTGCAAAAATTGCTAAGAGCATACGCATGTGCCTGCATGCGATCGCCTCTGCCTGTCAATCGGGGCAGGGGGGGAGAGTGGGGTCAGCAACACTCCATTTCCAAGTCAGGGATGGAGCAGTGCGGGGGCAAGGCTTCAAAATGGGGTCTGCAATGGAGGAGACACAGGGGGCGTGGTCACAGCGGCTGTATGACATCACATTCAGCCGCTGTGATCACAAAAATGGTGGCGGCTTCCTGCGCGCACATACAGTCTGCACCAGCAGGAGGCTACACCATTGTTTATGATCACGCTGAACTGCAGTGCGACTGCAATTACAGCATGGTCAAGAAGGGAGGTGTCATACTGGGTGGCCATGCCCTGTCACTGTGCAGGAGCCAGCACCGCTTACACACTAGTCCCCGGGTGCAGCACCCAACCCCCGGGACACCCGGAGCAACAAAATGTAGATTCAGGCCACCAGGCCACGCCCCTACCTATGAAATCATGCCTCCTTTTTACCATTGCGCTGCTTATTTGCACGCACTGCATTACAATCTCCCTCGACACCTCTCTGGGTGTCACCAGTGATAGTGACACCTCTGCCATGCTTGTAGCAGCTAGTCCAAAGATCTATGCCTCAAGCCCTGAGTGTTTGCCCTTGTGACTTGTTGATCATCATAGCGAAGCAGATGCTTACAGAAAACTGCAGGGGCTTAGATTGAAAATAAAAAAAATTGATGGGTATAAGGTAGAGAGGAGCGGGTTCGGTTCTCCGAGAACCGAATTCCCCACGAACTCCACGTGGTTTACACTGGTCTGAGGCAGGCTCGGTTGTTCCCGCCTGACTCGGAAAACCTGAACAAGGGAAAATGTCATCATCCCGCTGTCGGATTTCGCGAGATTCGGATATTATATATAGAGCAGCGCGTTGCCGCCATTTTTACTCGTGCATTGAAGAGAGAGCGGAGAGGACGTGGCTATGTTCTCTCAGTGGAAATCTCAATATCAGTGCTCAGTATCAGTGGTTACTTATTGCTGCTCAGTAATACTAGTAGTGTGTCTCTCCTGCTCAGTGTCAGTTCTCAGTAGTATCCTCATCAGTGCTCAGTATCACTGCTCATTGTCTTGTGCTGCATTGTGGTGCTCAGCATACTACAGTACATTACTAATAGTCCAGTGCTGCATCTTGCTGCTCAGTGTCAGTTCTAGTATCCTCATCAGTGCTCACTATCACTGCTCATTGCATTGTGGTGTTCTGTATACTACAGTAATATAGTAACATATAGTAACATAGTTTTTGAGGTTGAATAGAGGCAAATTGCCCATCGTGTTCAACCTGTTTTAAGTTGTGATGATTCTACATACTTGCTGAATAATGTTTTATGACTAGTTAGCTACTATAACTCATGTTACCCCCGGATTAACCATGTTGATATTTTAAGTATTATAACCTTGGATAGCTTTTTCATTCAGAAATGTATCCATTCCTTTTTTAAATCCAATTACAGAGTCCGCCATTACCACCTTCCCTGGCAGGGAATTCCACATCCTGATTGCCCTAACAGTGAAGAAACCTTTCCTCCATTGCGTTCTGAACTTTCCTCCAGTCGCAGCGAGTGACCACGTGTTCTTTTAATAAATAATTCCTCTGATAACTCTTTGTTATGTATCTTTACATATTTGAAGATATTAATAATATCTCCTCTTAGGCACCTCTTTTCTAGTGTATACATATTCAGCCTAGTAAGTCTTTCCTTATAGTCCAGTACTTTTAGGCCTTTAATCAATTTAGTCTTCAGGATCTCTCGGACTTCCATGAGCAGCAGAGTAGTGCAATGGAAGGATGCTGGGCGCATAACCCAGAGGTCGATTAATCGAAACTATCCTCTGCTATGTGCATTTTTTTTTATAATTAAAGTAATCAAAAACTGGGATTGATATTTTGGCTCTTTTATTTTTACTTAAAGTACAATAACTTTTATCATTTTAATTTGTTTTAATAGTATATTGACAGCATTGTTTTCTTTAAAAAATCCACTTAATTTTCTTTACCCTATTACTGAAATGGTAATTGACAAAAACAAACTACATTGTCACCAGAAGAGCAATGCAAAATGTACAAGTGATATATTAAAATCATCTTCCATCTTGAATTTCAATGATGCATTGGGACAACAATTTTGTGAGAAACATCTTCACCCATAAAGAAAGATTTTCTTAATTCCTTATCTGTGTGCTGATTAGATATTACCTTGTTTTCACATTAAACAGACTTCCACATGAGAAAGCAGCAAGGATGCAGTAACGTTTATGTTTCCTGGTGTCAACCTGTATTATTTCAGTAGACATTGAAATGAGGATGCATCTTGCTGCCTTTCCAATGTAGCAAGTTTAATTCAGTAATAGGTGAAAAAACATTCCTACAAAGGTGTTAATCAGAGACTTGGCTTTGTGGACACTTTTCAGAGAGCAAATTTGTTAGCATAAAAATAAAGTCAGAAAATGAAGAGCTGTTTAATCACTCAATTGGACTTTTCTGCCAGCATAATTTTTTTTTCTCTGCAACCCACTGCTAAATTGTGCTTCCTAGCTGTTTTTTATAAAATCACTTAATCAAATCTAACTCTGATTACATCAGAGAAGGCCAGGTACCCTACACCATAAGAGGGGGTTTGAAATTTTGACTTGTCTACTTAAAGATCACCAAAATCTGATCACAAGGTCAATTACATCCCTGGGTGGGATTGAACCACCAACCTTTTGGTTAATAGCCAAACATGCTAACCGATTGCACCACAGAGACACCTCGTAAAAGTCCATTCTGACAAAGGCTAATAAGCATTCATCTAGAACGTTTCCTAGAAAAACTTTAAAAAGTCAATAATCTGGAGAGTTTTTGTAAGAAACACATTGCTACTTTCCCATGATGAGTGAGTGCTTCAGGATCTCTTGCACTTACATGAGCAGCAGAGTACTGCAACGGAAGCATGCTGGGCCCATAACCCAGAGGTAGGCAGATTGAAACTATCCTCTGCTATATGCATTGTTTTTTGTTAATTAAAGTAATCCAAAACTGGGATTGATATTTTGGCTCTTTTATTTTTACTTAAAGTACAATAACTTTTACCATTTTAATTTGTTTTAATAGTATATTGACAGTATTGTTTTCTTTCAAAAATCCACTTAATTTTCTTTACCCTATTATTAAAATGGTAATTGACAAAAACAAACTACATTGTCACCAGAAGAGCAGTACAAAATGTACAAGTGATATATTAAAATCATCTTTCCAGCTTGAATTTCAATGATGCTTTGGTGCAACAATTTTGTGAGAAACATCTTCACCCATAAAGAAAGATTTTCTTAATTCCTTACCTGTGTGCTGATTAGATATCACCTTGTTTTCACATTAAACAGACTTCCCCATGAGGAAGCAGCAAGGATGCAGTGACGTTTATGTTTCCTGGTGTCAACCTGTATTATTTCAGTAGACATTGAAATGAGGATGCATCTTGCTGCCTTTCCAATGAAGCAAGTTTAATTCAGTAATAGGTGAAAAACCATCCCTACAAAGGTGTTAATCAGAGACTTGGCTTTGTGGACACTTTTCAGAGAGCAAATTTGTTAGCATAAACATAAAATCAGAAAATGAAGAGCTGTTTCGTCACTAAATTGGACTTTTCTGCCAGCATAATTTTTTTTCTCTGCAACCCACTGCTAAATTGTGCTTCCTAGCTGTTTTTTTATAAAATCACTTAATCAAATCTAACTCTGATTACATCAGAGAAGGCCAGGTACCCTACACCATAAGAGGGGGTTTGAAATTTTGACTTGTCTATTTAAAGATCACCAAAATCTGATTACAAGGTTATTTACATCCCTGGGTGGGATTGAACCACCAACCTTTTGGTTAATAGCCAAACATGCTAACCGATTGCGCCACATAGACACCTTGCAAAAGTAGATACTGACAAAGGCTAATAAGCATTTATCTAGAACGTTTCCTAGAAAAACTTTAAAAAGTCAATAATCTGGAGAATTTTTGTAAGAAACACATTGGTACTTTCCCATGATGAGTGAGTGCTTCAGGATCTCTTTCACTTACATGGGCTATTAACCAAAAGGTTGGTGGTTCAATCCCACCCAGGGATGTAATTGACCTTGTGATCAGATTTTGGTGATCTTTAAGTAGACAAGTCAAAATGTCAAACCCCCTCTTATGGTGTAGGGTACCTGGCCTTCTCTGACGTAATCAGAGTTAGATTTAATTAAGTTATTTTATAAAAAACAGCTAGGAAGCACAATTTTGCAGTGGGTTGCAGAGAAAAAAATAACATTTTAAACCTACCGGTAAATTTTTTTTCTCGTAGTCCGTAGAGGATGATGGGGACTCCGTAAGGACCATGGGGGATAGACGGGCTCCGCAGCAGACATGGGCACTTTAAGAAAGACTTTAGATCTGGGTGTGCACTGGCTCCTCCCTCTATGCCCCTCCTCCATACCTCAGTTAGAGAAACTGTGCCCAGAGGAGACGGACAGTACGAGGAAAAGATTTTTGTTAATCCAAGGTCAAGATTCATACCAGCCACACCAATCACACCGTATAACTTGTGATATACTACCCAGTTAACAGTATGAAAACAACATAGCATCAGTCCAAGACCGATGAAAACTAACATATAACCCTTATGTAAGCAATAACTATATACAAGTCTTGCAGAAGTAGTCCGCACTTGGGACGGGCACCCAGCATCCTCTACGGACTACGAGAAAAAGATTTACCGGTAGGTTTAAAATCTTATTTTCTCTTACGTCCTAAAAGATGCTGGGGACTCCGTAAGGACCATGGGGATTATACCAAAGCTCCCAAACGGGCTCCTGCGGATGACTCTGCAGCACCGATTGAGCAAACAGGAGGTCCTCCTCAGCCAGGGTATCAAACTTATAGAACTTTGCAAAGGTGTTTGAACCCGACCAAGTAGCAGCTCGGCACAGCTGTAGTGCCGAGACCCCCGGGCAGCTGCCCAAGAAGAGCCCACCTTCCTAGTGGAATGGGCCTTGACTGAATTAGGCAACGGCAATCCCGCCATAGAATGCGCCTGCTGAATCGTGTTAGAGATCCAGAGAGCAATAGTCTGATTTGAAGCAGGGGTGCCAATCTTGTTGGCTGCATACAGGACAAACAGTGCTTCTGTTTTTCTGACTCTAGCCGTTCTGGCCACGTAAATTTTCAAAGCCCTGACCACATCAAGGGACTCGGAATCCTCCAAGTCACGCGTAGCCACAGGCACCACAATAGGTTGGTTCATATGAAAGGATGAGTCCACTTTTAGCAGGAATTGAGGACGGGTCTGCAATTCCGCTCTATCCATATGGAAAACCAGATAGGGGATTTTATGTGATAAAGCTGCTAATTCCGACACTCGCCTAGCGGAAGCCAAGGCTAATAACATGACCACCTTCCAAGTGAGATATTTAAACTCCACCATTTTAAGTGGTTCAAACCATAACCTTAACACCACGTTAAGGTCCCAAGGGACCACCGGAGGTACAAAAGGAGGCTGAATATGCAGTACTCCCTTCACAAAAGTTTGTACTTACTTCAGGAAGAGAGGCCAATTCCTTTTGAAAGAAAATGGATAAGGCCAAAATCTGAACCTTAATAGAGCCTAATTTTAGGCCCAAATTCACTCCAGTTTGTAGGAAGTGAAGGAAGTGGCCCAGGTGGAATTCTTACGTATGAGCATTCCTGGCCTCACACAAAGAAACATATTTTCGCCATATACAGTGATAATGTTTAGATGTCACGTCCTTCCTAGCCTTTATTAGCGTAGGAATGACCTCATCTGGAATACCCTTTTCCGCTAGGATCCGGCGTTCAACCGCCATGCCGTCAAACGCAGCCGCGGTAAGTCTTGGAACAGACAGGGCCCCTGTTGCAACAGGTCCTGTCTTAGAGGAAGTGGCCACGGATCTTCTGTGAGCATTTCCTGCAGATCTGGATACCAGGTCCTTCGCAGCCAATCTGGAACAATGAGAATTGTTCTTACTCCTCTTTTTCTTACTATTATCAACACCTTGGGTATGAGAGGTAGAGGAGGAAATACATAGACCGACCGGAACACCCACGGTGTCACTAGGGCGTCTACAGCTACTGCCCGAGGGTCTCTTGACCTGTTGCAATACCTCTGTAGCTTTTTGTTGAGGCGGGACGCCATCATGTCTATCTGGAACAGTCCCCACCGACTTGCAATCTGTGCGAAGACTTCCTGATGGAGTCCCCACTCTCCTGGATGTAGGTCGTGTCTGCTGAGGAAGTCTGCATCCCAGTTGTCCACTCCCGGAATGAACACTGCTGACAGTGCGCTTTGATAAAGCTAAATATTTATCTTATTTAAAACCCTTTGTGAGGTCTAAGAACACTGTACGCTATTTGCGTATGGAGTACTGTAAGGGTACGCTCGTTGCGTAACAATCGCTTAGCCGTGGTCGAGACGCTCAAGCGTCACGTTCGCTCACGGCCAAGAGATCACAGGCAGGCACGCTATTGGCTGCTGACTAACGTAATGGTTCGCTATAGCATAACGGACGCTGTATCGGGAGCGGGCTGCTCGAGCGATACAGACGCTCACGAGAATACGCTGTTGGTATCGGGCACACTTATAGGTGAGCGACTACCGTAATGCTACGCTATCAGCGTAGCGGACGCTCGAGACCACGAGGAGATCACGAGCGGCGCCGACGCTCACAATGTTAAACCTTTATGTCTAAACCACAAACAATGTAATTTGCTGTAAAACCTTAGTGTAGAGATAGGGTGTAAATGCAACACTGTATAACCTTATTAACTCAAAAGCTGTTCGAGCGTCACCGACGCTCTGAGAATACTTAACACTATAAGAAATACACAAATACCGTGCTTAGGGTCCAACGCCTAATATATATATTATGAATGTTATACTTGCAAAAGAATTAATACAATACAAGTCATACACTACAATATAACATAGACTAACTAACCAGGTAACTACACAGTAAATACAATACAAGTACGTTTAAGAGAAAATGAGAGAAAGAGAAGAGAGAGAGAGAAAGATATGGCCCATAATAACAAGAAAAGACAATATGATTACGGAGAAAACTTACGCACAAAGGAAACGATCGCATGCGCCTCTGGACATCCAGCTCCCGATTTTCAGCAATGATAACCGATGAAGAGTGAGTGCTGGATGTGATCGGCCTGTCTATTTATGCCCCACACACAATACAATTCAATGGTCCCTACAATCTCATTGTTCATTGGACACAGGAATTCGTCTTCGCATTATAACAAAAGGTCATAGGTTGATTCATACAGGTGGGCTGTGACTATTTCCAACAGCTCAGGTGGGAGGGAAACTGGGTTTCCCGCCGCATGGATAAGTAAGTGCAAATACAGTAAATGTTCATAAACTTCTTATGTCCATAACTATTCGCACGAGCGATTGATCCGCTTCAAACCAACACCGGAATATTGCTAATTAAATACTCTTCCGATGGATACTAAACACCACTGTATTACTCCTGTCTGACCCTTCGTATCAAACAATGAGGGATCTCTCTGTCCAGGAACATACTACATTAACTAAACTTTCAGAATCTATCAAAGGGACCATAATCTACAAAATGCATTATATGGTGAAAATATGTAACGAAAGAGTCGCCCGCTAGACGCACACAATCTCTACCGTAAATGTGCATACCGTGCGCCTGCGGGTGCCCGCAACAGCGAGTATGCGCACGCACGGTAGAGCGCACGCATGCGCAGCAGGGACACATATGAGGTGCAAATATGGCAGTGTGCATCGTGATATTTTTCTGACTTTGACAGTCCACCCTTTGGCAGTCAACAATAACTGCCACTTCCTAAAACATTTCAAAAAGAGAAAAATATATGTCAGGGGTTAATACATTTACATGGTTGGGTAGGGGAGGAGAGGAGAAGGTAGGAAAAGGGTATGACCTAGTGAGATAGCAGAAGCATGTGTGTATGAATCCATGTTTGGGGGGTCATGTATCATCGTGCCGTACGTGTTTTAAATCAAGCTTTGAGGTATTGCGAAGTATACATTTGAATTCCTTCTTATCCCGTGGTACGGGTCTGTGGATGGGCTGTCAAACTTTACCGAGCTTTTTTCGGATTTTGGTTGTAACAAAAATGGGGAGCACATTTTAGTTGATGATACATGAATGGGGGAATATGTGATTGCTGATATCTGTGCCTGTATTCCCTATACTATGTGTGTAATTACCTGAAGGTTGTAGAGATGAAGAAAATACATAGTTACGGTAAATGCAGTGGTATTCTATGTCAGGTTAATGAACATTCGTCGATTGAGGTCTTGTTTGGTGTCTGTTGAATGCAGTCTTCTTTGTGCTTTTGCCCATAAGGTGCGAGCAAAAAGCTTTGTCAATGTCCATAGATTTACAAAAGTGTTGGGCTAGAGTAATTTTAAAATTTCTAGGGAAACTGGGGATCTATGGCATAGTTCATCAAAAATCTGTGTATAAGGTTGTCAAAACTTCTTCTTTAATCCATCTGTTGTCTGTATATCGGCTCATCAAATTCCTCGTCCAAGTGGGTCTTTTTACCTCAGAGGAAAACGGAAAAACAGGTGAAAGAAACGGACCGTAGAAATCGCATTACAATTTCCTCACTCCTTAAACTCATCACCCTGGTACTTCGTTTGCACTTCGTTAAAGCCTGACCGCATCTAAATATCAAGCCAATCGTTATGATAACACCTAAGATACATAGGAGAAACTTCCCTACATCCATTATAACTCCTTGAGCCCATTCTCCTAAACCGGAGAACCAATTTCGCGGGTTCAACCATGACACCCAACTAGTCAGCTCATTACTCACAGCAGCAAGGGTGAGATTGTGTCTCCTGCGAAATTCCCACTTCAATTGGAGAATATCGTCCATCTTTTGGTCTATGACCTCGACCGGGTCCTCGGTACTATTCGTTATATATGTGCAGCATTTCACGCCGTACTGCGTTGCCAGTGTGACACAATATCCACCTGTTACTGCTGTGAGATAATTGAGAATCATTCTATGCTGAACTAGTTCTGTTTTATAAGCTTGAAGTTCTCTTCCAGTATACCTAAACGTGTCATCATACATTTCTGTGATATTGTCTAACAAATTTGCGAGCGCAGATATGTATTTATAATTCAACACTCCTCTGGCGGTGCGAGTGAGGTCTAACGCAAGTAGAAACTGAATCCCGGTGGATTCATGGATCATGTCAGAGGCCGGGTGCTCTGTTCTTTCTATCAGGTGCCGTTTAACTACGTGCTCGTAATGGGTGTGAGTATAAGGAGTTTGGGCAACACGGTGTATGTCTTTCATTTTGGCATGTGATACAGTCATTACCTCAGGCAATACTTTTCCAATATAACACAATCCTTCAGAGTTTGGGGCAAGCCACTTATACGCCTTCCTCCCGCATATGAAATATGCATCATCGGGGAGAACATATGGGACGGAGTAGGACATAACCATATTACACATTTTCCATGTGAAATCTCCTAACCCTAATTCTCCCATCTGTCTAGTACACGTATCAGCTTGTACGATATGTGCACAGTATCCTGGTGATACCTCTCCAACTCTCGTAATCCTACTTCCTAGGGTATACCTATACCGGAAAGATTTTCCTCTACTGGCTATGTGGCGTATAAGCTCTGTATCTGTCGGCATTCTATCTGCTCTATATGAAAAGGTCATGGTTTGGTTACTCCATGACACTTCCCAATTTCCCGGCTTTCGGGGATTGGAAATGTTAAAACATATGAGGGATCTATCCACATGATATTGGTGGAGCTTCAAACTAGGAGGACTGGAGATATTAAACCTCCTGTCCACCGGTCTCCCACCACTTAGCTCAAGTACCTCCCCTATCGTTAAAGGAAATGGTACTAGTCCTGATTTGCTATGACCTTGAGGTACTTGAGAGCATACCCAACAATCTGTTTGATTTAACACGCTACCCACTAAGGAGTGATAGTCACTCAAGGGATGCCGGTCCATGTGGATATTAAAACTGGATTGGCATTTCTTAATGCACCCATCCTCGACTACGTTGTCACAGAGCCTACAGATACAGTTTTCTTCAGCTAACAATCCTTCACAATTCCTTCTATTGTCAATGCTATCGGATCGTTTTCTGATACTCGCCTTTGCTTGTTGATTATGTTGTTCTCGGAAAACTACGCCTCCATCTCTGTCATCAGAACCCATTCCAGAACCTCTCTCGACCTCCATGGTACTCTCGCCGGAACAGACTGCTCTGGTCAACATCATGGTCAACAGGAAAATCCGGATCACAGTCTCTTGGGGCAAGTCCATCTTATAGGAGGAAACGAAGAAGAATGAGAAGGGGGGGAAAATAATTTGAGGGAGAGGGGATGGGAAGTTGGAGAAAAACAATAAAAGGGAACAGGGAATCGACAACTGCTTTTGATCTTGTGATTTTCAATGCTCAGGTGCCGCCTCAGTCCTCCTGGAACAGACACTCCAGTGATACAACGTCCTCTACCGTCTGTTCCTTATCACGGGACCTCTCTGGATCAGCAACCTTCTTACAGTGGGACGAATGAACCCAAGTCTCTCTCTCGGCAACTTTCAATGCTGTAGTGCTAGTCAATAAGACTTGGTATGGTCCTTCCCATCTGTCAATAAGGCAACCTGAGCGTAGAAAATTTTGTATCATTACATACTCCCCAGGTTCAATGTCATGACAATTACTTTCTGGTAAATCAGGAATCACCAACTTCAAATTATTATTTTGATTCCTTAGCTGTTTACTCATATTAACCAGGTACTTTACAGTCACTTCATTGTTACACTTCAAATCATCCTGAGGGTTAATCATAACATGCGGTTGTCGACCAAACAAGATTTCAAAAGGGGACAGATTAAGAGGGGACCTGGGAGTGGTTCTGATGCTGTACAGTACAATGGGTAAAGCTTCTGGCCATGTCAATCCTGTTTCTGCCATAACTTTGCTCAAATTATTTTTAATAGTGCTATTCACTCTTTCCACCTTCGCACTCGCCTGTGGACGGTATGGAGTGTGCAGCTTGCTATCAATTCCCATCAACTTACACATTCTTTGAAAGACATCACCTGTAAAATGGGTACCCCTATCACTTTTGATAATTCTAGGGATACCATATCTACATACAAATTCCTGCACAATTTTCTTAGCAGTAAACATAGCGGTATTTGTGGCAGCCGGGAATGCTTCAACCCAATTTGAGAACACATCTATACAAACAAGTACATATTTCAAATTTCGACAAGGGGGTAATTGAATGAAGTCAATCTGTATTGCCTGGAAAGGACCGCCTGCAGGTGGGATATGAGATGGTTCTGTTGGTATTGCCTTTCCGATATTCTTTCTCAAACAGGTAAGGCATGACATTGCTCTCTTACTTGCATGAGATGAAAATCCTGGGGCGCACCAATATGCTCTTACCAACTTGCACATTCCTTCCTTGCCCAGATGAGTCAGCCCGTGAGCTGCCTCAGCTAAACATGGAAGATATGCTCTGGGGGCCACCGGTTTACCTTGTCCATCCGTCCAGAGTCCTGAGGACTCCTGGCCATATCCCTTCGCCTTCCAGACTGCCTTTTCCTGTGTGGAACACAAATTTTGCATTTCACACAACTTCTGTGTGTTGATGGTATTAAATACCATCAGTTGTGTGGTGTCTGTCTGTCTGGGGGTACCAGCTGCTAACTTAGCTGCTTCGTCTGCTCGGCTGTTACCAAGTGATACTGGGTCCTAGCTATATGTGTGTGCTTTACACTTGATAACAGCCACTCTGTCGGGTTCCTGTATCACTGTTAGAAGCCTTTTGATGTGAGCTGCATGCGCTACCGGTGTACCAGCTGCCGTCATGAAATTTCTGAGGCGCCATAGGGCTCCGAAATCATGGACTACCCCGAATGCGTATCTAGAGTCGGTGTAGATATTGGCTGATTTGCCCTTAGCCAATTCACATGCTCTGGTTAGGGCGACCAGTTCAGCAACCTGGGCTGAGTGAGGTGGGCCTAGCGGTTCCGCTTCTATGGTGCCTTGGTCATCTACGACTGCGTATCCAGTACACAAGTCTCCCGAGTCTGACTGTCTGTGACAACTACCGTCCGTGTAGAAAGTTAGATCTACATTTTCCAGCGGGTTGTCACTGATGTCAGGCCTTGCGGTAAAATTTTGGGTCAAATATTCCATACAATCATGTGTGTCCTCCTGTGTGTTAAATTCTCCTTCCCCACCACTCTCATCCTCCACCCTTTGTGCCTGTCCAGGCACACCTGGGAGATATGTTGCAGGATTTAATGCACTGCATCTCCTTATGGTGATGTTTACGGGGGCCATTAGTGCCAATTCCCATCTTGTAAACCGCGCTGATGAGACGTGCCTGGTTTGGGCAGAATTTAGCAAGGCTGACACTGCATGTGGTGTATGAATTGTGAGGTTGTGACCTAGCACTACATCTTCGCTTTTCGTTACTAGCAATGCTATCGCAGCGACGCTTCGCAAGCATGTGGGGAGGGATCGCGCTACCGTGTCTAGCTGAGCGCTGTAGTATGCTACTGGCCTGCTGGCATCACCGTGCTTTTGGGTTAAGACGCCTGCCGCGCAACCAGCACTTTCTGTTCCGTACAGCTCAAAGGGTTTCCCATAGTCTGGCATACCTAATGCTGGTGCCTGCGTTAGGCACTGTTTAAGTCTCTCAAATGCCATCTCGGACTCGTCTGTATGCGAAATCCGATCAGGTTTGTTTGAGGAGACCATCTCCTGCAGAGGTAACGCTAGAATGGAAAACCCTGGGATCCAGTTACGGCAATACCCACACATTCCTAAAAATGTTCTGATCTGTTGCTGGGTTTTTGGCAGAGTCATGTCTCTAATTGCTTGAATTCTATCAGTGGTCAGGTGTCTCAGTCCTTGTGTTAGACAGTGTCCCAAATATTTTACCTTAGTTTGGCATAATTGCAACTTGTCTTTGGAAACCTTGTGTCCTGTGTCTGAAAGATGAAACAGGAGCTGTTTCGTATCCTTCAGGGATGCTTCCAATGAATCAGAACACAGTAGTAGATCATCCACGTACTGTATTAATACTGATCCACTCTCTGGTTGGAAAGACTGTAAAAACAATCATGCAAAGCCTGGGAAAATATACTTGGACTGTCTATGAAACCTTGTGGTAATCGAGTCCATGTGTATTGGACTCCTCTGTATGTGAATGCAAACAAATATTGGCTGTCAGGGTGCAGAGGTACCGAAAAGAAAGCGGAGCAGAGGTCAATAACAGTGAAAAATTTCGCAGTGGGAGGGATTTGCATAAGGATGACAGCTGGATTTGGCACTACGGGGAACTGACTCTCAACTATTTTGTTGATCCCCCTTAGATCCTGCACTAGCCGGTAACCCCTCCCCCCACTCTTTTTCACAGGGAAGATGGGACTATTGGCAGTGCTGGACGTTCTTACCAGAATACCCTGTTGTAGCAAGCGCTCTATTACGCGACAGGTGGAATCTTGGTCATGCTCTGGTTTCTCTTCAGAATGAACAAATCTTTCGCCTTTTATTAAAGATTATCCGTGGAGAGGAGCAAAACTGAGTTTTATCTCAATTTTTGCATGCCCCATATTATTGGGGTTTCTTTTATCAGTTTAAAGACAGAACGAGTGAGCTTTCTTGTTGGCTTTAATGTAAGTTTATTTGTATAACAATGACAGTAAATGTCTGTTTCTTTTCAAGCAGAACTTTCTTGACCATACTAATTGCTTGAAAGATCTGGGAGCACATGGAAAAGAGTACAAACCATGCTTATAGCAAGGGGAAGCCTGGTGAGAAATCTGCTTTCTTTCTTTCATATTGGGTGCTCACTTTGAGCTGAATGAGGACTGCTGGCATGGCACTCAGGCGACAGGTGGAATCTTGGTCATGCTCTGGTTTCTCTTCAGAACGAACAAATCTTTCGCCTTTTACTAAAGATTTCCGTGGAGAGGAGCAAAACTGAGTTTTATCTAAATTTTTGCATGCCCCATATTATTGGGGTTTCTTTTATCTGTTTAAAGACAGAACGAGTGTGCTTTCTTGTTAGCTTTAATGTAAGTTGCCATAGATGCAGTGAAACACGCGTGTAGGGCACGGCGTGTCCTCGTGTATTTGACTCATGTGAAATGTTATAAAACAAAAATATATGATTATGATGTTAGCTGTTAGTCTCCACTAATAGGGAATAGAAGCTGAGCTATAAGAAAGGAATACACTAGATATGATGTCACTTAGCAATTACAATGTCTAAAGTGCATACAGATAGCTACTAATAACTCTTGATAAGAAAGTATATCAGTGTGGGTATATTTATATGATGGGATATTGGGACTAGTGAATATATATCACTCCTGCTGTCCAGATTGGCAATAACCAGACAATTATGATAAGAGTAGAGATGTCACATGGGCTGCTATAGATATTAATTTAATGCTGTATGTGTCATTTGTTACAAATGGATACATTTTCTATGAGTCAGCCTAGCAGCTGCATGTTCTAACAGAACACTATCCTCACACAGAATCTGCTAACCTTGAGATAACTAAATGACAGTGTGTAACAGTCTCTTTACTATAAGACTGTTACAAAGTAATATATATATTTGAAGTCAGTCTAGCAGCTGTGTGTTCCAGCAGTTTATAAGACAAAGAAAATCTCCTATTGTGGAATCTAGACACATGGGACTGCTGGCCTGTGTCATACTATTTCTATGTAATACCAGTAACATGTATATAACTGTTACATAATTGTTACAAATGGATAAATCTTTGAGTCAGCCTAGCAGCTGCATGTCCTAACAGGACACCATAAATCCTTTACAGTGTAACAAATTGATTGGTAACACTTAAAGGCTGGAGAGCAGTTATATGCCTTACTAGCATACTCAATATACCACATTATTACACCAGTTACCACGATTATTGACAGCGCATTTGATATATTATATTACCCTCACACTGAGTCTGTTTACCTTTAGATAACTAAGTGACCGAATATGTAACAGTTTCTCTATCATAAGACTGTTACAAAGTGAGATAGATATATTTGGAAGTCAGTCAAACAGCTGTGTGTTTCAGCGGTTTATAAGAAAATTCCTCATTGTGGAATCTGGACCACTAAGGGTTATTATATATATAGCACATGGAATTGCCACATCTCCCTATATGATAATTTCATTACACTGTAACATAATAAGAATTAACTCTTTAACAGTGTAAATAGAGAGTAATGAATCTCTGACACATGGAATATATTATTTCTTAGATGAATTGGATAAACCATTATGACAGACACTTTGCTTCCTAATAAGAATTGAGGTGGCTATACCTCTAAGGAAAGCATTATTGCCTACGCCTAGATCAGATTAAATAAGATCTGGCTGAATATATGAAGGAAGGTTGCTATTTATATGAGAATTGGAATTGCTATATTCCTTAAGGCAACCCCACCGATTGATATATGTTGTCAATTAAGTATATCTGAACGGCTATATCTGGACCAGATTTAATAAGATCTGGCTGATTATATGAAGGAGGGCTGCTATTTATATTGGAATTGCCATATTCCTTAAGGCAACCGCACCTGTTGGTATATCTCGCCAATTAACTATATCTAAACAGCTAAATTAAAGGTATTCATCATTTTTTTAGTTTGGATATTAATAAATATGATCTTTCCATGATGCATAGAGATTTCCCTATCAAGTGATTCCTTATCCGATATAGAAAGCTATCCCCCTATGGTATTGAATTTAGGAATATAGTCTTAGGGGACACAGAGAAATAAGTGATCCCCATCTACCTAAGCACCCCACAAATTGGAGGTTAGCTTACCGGTTATACTCAATCACCCCCACAAATTCGCCAATGGGGATGGCTTCCCGGGAGGTAACCCCTATTGAGTGAAGGGAGTATATAGGATACGACCCAGTGGTACCTGACGACATAGATACTAACAGCTATTTAATAACATTACGCTAGAAAGTGATTATTAGCAACATATATATCTATATAAACAACCCCGCCAGGGTTGTGCCTTCAAAAATAATCACACATGGACACGCTTTTTAAACCTTTTTTTCACATCTCTTTATTCTTCTTATGCACATGTATGTTAGTTCTGTGATTTTAACCTTTATGTTTCACTGCAGTTTGGGATAATAATATTAATATTTATCCAATTTTAATACATACTTAATAAAGGTTATATTTTATGATTCATTCATTCTGTCCAGTGCGTCAACAGTGCAGATTTCTTCTTGTTTTTTCTCCCAAATTCTATAACAATGACAGTAAATGTTGTTACTTTTCAAACAGAACTTTCTTGACCATGCTACTTGCTTGAAAGATCTGGGAGCACATGGAAAACAGTACAAACCATGCAGTATCACAAGAGCCTTTATTTGATCTTTCATGAAGATAGAGCAGAATTGAGGACACGTCAACAATTTCTGCCGAAGGTGGTTCATCTTTCCACATGGTGCCTTTGGCCACTGACACCTTCGTTGAGTCAAAGTCTCTGGCTGTGGTCAGAACTTTGAAAATTTATGTCACCAGAACGGTTCAGATTAGGAAAACAGAGGCTCTGTTTGTCCTGTATGCTCCCAACAGGATTGGGTGTCCTGCTTCCATGTAGACCATTATGCGCTGGATCTGTGGTAAGATTCAGCATGCTCATTCCACGGCAGGATTGCCGTTACTGAAATAGGTGAAGACCCATTCTACTAGAAATGCATATAGCAGAGGATAGTTTCAATCTGCCTACCTCTGGGTTATGGACCCAGCATGCTTCCATTACAGTACTCTGCTGCACATGTAAGTGCCAGAGATCCCGAAGCACTCACTCATCATGGGAAAGTACCAGTGTGTTTCTTCATTGGTTGATGGAAGAAACATCTTACAAAAACTCTCCACATTATTGACTTTTTAAAATGTTTCTAGGAATCGTTCTAGATGAATGCTTATTAGCCTTTGTCAGTAAGTACTTTTGCAAAGTGTCGCTGTGGCGCAATCAGTTAGTGTGTAAGGCTATTAACCAAAAGGTTGGTGGTTCAATCCCACACAGGGACTTAATTGACCTTGTTATCAGATTTTGGTGATCTTTAAGTAGACAAGTCAAAATTTCAAACCCACTGTTATGGTGTAGGGTACCTGGCCTTCTCTGATGTAATCAGAGTTAGATTTGATTCAGTGATTTTATAAAAACAGCTAGGAAGCACAATTTAGCAGTGGGTTGCAGAGAAAAAGAAATATGCTGGTAAAAAAATCCAATTGAGTGATTAAACAGCTCTTCATTTTCTGGCTTTATTTTTATGCTAACAAATTTGTTCTCTGAAAAGTGTCCACAAAGCCAAGTCTCTGATTAACACCTTTGTAGGGATGGTTTTTCACCTATTACTAAATTAAACTTGCTTCATTGGAAAGGCAGCAAGATGCATCTTCATTTCAATGTCTACTGAAATAATACAGGTTGACACCAGGAAACATTAACGCCACTGCATCCTTGCTGCTTTCGCATGTAATAGTCTGTTTAATGTGAAAACAAGGTGATATCTAATTAGCACACAGGTAAGGAATTAAGAAAATCTTTATTTAAGGGTGAAGATGTTTCTCACAAAATCGTTGCCCCAATGCATCATTGAAATTCAAGCTGGAAAGATGATTTTAATATATCACTTGTACATTTTGTATTGCTCTTCTGGTGACAATGTAGTTTGTTTTTGTCAATTACCATTTTAATAATCGGGTAAAGAAAATAATTGGATTTTTGAAAGAAAACAATACTGTCAATATACTATTAAAACAAATTAAAATGGTAAAAGTTATTGTACTTTAAGTAAAAATAAAAGAGCAAAAATATCAATCCCAGTTTTGGATTACTTTAATTAACAAAAAAAAATGCATATAGCAGAGGATAGTTTCAATCTGCCTACCTCTGGGTTATGGACCCAGCATGCTTCCATTACAGTACTCTGCTGCACATGTAAGTGCAAGAGATCCTGAAGCACTCACTCATCATGGGAAAGTACCAATGTGTTTCTTCATTGGTTGATGGAAGAAACATCTTACAAAAACTCTCCACATTATTGACTTTTTAAAATGTTTCTAGGAATCGTTCTAGATGAATGCTTATTAGCCTTTGTCAGTAAGCACTTCTGCAAAGTGTCGCTGTGGCGCAATCAGTTAGTGTGTAAGGCTATTAACCAAAAGGTTGGTGGTTCAATCCCACCCAGGGACGTAATTGACCTTGTTATCAGATTTTGTTGATCTTTAAGTAGACAAGTCAAAATTTCAAACCCCCTGTTATGGTGTAGGGTACCAGGCCTTCTCTGATGTAATCAGAGTTAGATTTGATTCAGTGATTTTATAAAAACAGCTAGGAAGCACAATTTAGCAGTGGGTTGCAGAGAAAAAGAAATATGCTGGCAAAAAATCCAATTGAGTGATTAAACAGCTCTTCATTTTCTGGCTTTATTTTTATGCTAACAAATTTGTTCTCTGAAAAGTGTCCACAAAGCCAAGTCTCTGATTAACACCTTTGTAGGGATGGTTTTTCACCTATTACTAAATTAAACTTGCTTCATTGGAAAGGCAGCAAGATGCATCTTCATTTCAATGTCTACTGAAATAATACAGGTTGACACCAGGAAACATTAACGCCACTGCATCCTTGCTGCTTTCGCATGTAATAGTCTGTTTAATGTGAAAACAAGGTGATATCTAATTAGCACACAGGTAAGGAATTAAGAAAATCTTTATTTAAGGGTGAAGATGTTTCTCACAAAATCGTTGCCCCAATGCATCATTGAAATTCAAGCTGGAAAGATGATTTTAATATATCACTTGTACATTTTGCATTGCTCTTCTGGTGACAATGTAGTTTGTTTTTGTCAATTACCATTTTAATAATCGGGTAAAGAAAATTAATTGGATTTTTGAAAGAAAACAATACTGTCAATATACTATTAAAACAAATTAAAATGGTAAAAGTTATTGTACTTTAAGTAAAAATAAAAGAGCAAAAATATCAATCCCAGTTTTGGATTACTTTAATTAACAAAAAAAAATGCATATAGCAGAGGATAGTTTCAATCTGCCTACCTCTGGGTTATGGACCCAGCATGCTTCCATTACAGTACTCTGCTGCACATGTAAGTGCAAGAGGTCCTGAAGCACTCACTTATCATGGGAAAGTACCAATGTGTTTCTTCATTGGTTGATGGAAGAAACATCTTACAAAAACTCTCCACATTATTGACTTTTTAAAATGTTTCTAGGAGACGTTCTAGATGAATGCTTATTAGCCTTTGTCAGTATGTACTTCTGCAAAGTGTCGCTGTGGCGCAATCAGTTAGTGTGTATGGTTATTAACCAAAAGGTTGGTTGTTCAATCCCACCCAGGGACGTAATTGACCTTGTTATCAGATTTCGGTGATCTTTAAGTAGACAAGTCAAAATTTCAAACCCCCTGTTATGGTGTAGGGTACCTGGCCTTCTCTGATGTAATCAGAGTTAGATTTGATTCAGTGATTTTATAAAAACAGCTAGGAAGCACAATTTAGCAGTGGGTTGCAGAGAAAAAGAAATATGCTGGCAAAAAAATCCAATTGAGTGATTAAACAGCTCTTCATTTTCTGGCTTTATTTTTATGCTAACAAATTTGTTCTCTGAAAAGTGTCCACAAAGCCAAGTCTCTGATTGACACCTTTGTAGGGATGGTTTTTCACCTATTACTAAATTAAACTTGCTTCATTGGAAAGGCAGCAAGATGCATCCTCATTTCAATGTCTACTGAAATAATACAGGTTGACACCAGGAAACATTAACGCCACTGCATCCTTGCTGCTTTCGCATGTGGAAGTCTGTTTAATGTGAAAACAAGGTGATATCTAATTAGCACACAGGTAAGGAATTAAAAAAATCTTTATTTAAGGGTGAAGGTGTTTCTCACAAAATCGTTGCCCCAATGCATCATTGAAATTCAAGCTGGAAAGATGATTTTAATATATCACTTGTACATTTTGTATTGCTCTTCTGGTGACAATGTGTTTGTTTTTGTCAATTACCATTTTAATAATAGGGTAAAGAAAATTAAGTGGATTTTTGAAAGAAAACAATACTGTCAATATACTATTAAAACAAATTAAAATGGTAAAAGTTATTGTACTTTAAGTAAAAATAAAAGAGCAAAAATATCAATCCCAGTTTTGGATTACTTTAATTAACAAAAAAAAATGCATATAGCAGAGGATAGTTTCAATCTGCCTACCTCTGGGTTATGGGCCCAGCATGTTTCCATTGCAGTACTCTGCTGCACATGTAAGTGCAAGAGATCCTGAAGCACTCACTCATCATGGGAAAGTACCAATGTGTTTCTTCGTTGGTTGATGGAAGAAACATCTTACAAAAACTCTCCAGATTATTGACTTTTTAAAGTTTTTCTAGGAAACGTTCTAGATGAATGCTTATTAGCCTTTGTCAGTATGTACGTTTGCAAAGTGTCTCTGTGGCGCAATCGGTTAGTGTGTTTGGTTATTAATCAAAGGGTTGGTGGTTCAATCCCACCAGGGGATGTAATTGACCTTGTTATCAGATTTTGGTGATCTTTAAGTAGACAAGTCAAAATTTCAAACCCCCTTCTTATGGTGTAGGGTACCTGGCCTACTCTGATGTAATCAGAGTTAGATTTGAATCAGTGATTTTATAAAAAAACAGCTAGGAAGCACAATTTAGCAGTGGGTTGCAGAGAAAAAGAAATATGCTGGCAAAAAAATCCAATTGAGTGATTAAACAGCTCTTGGATGGTTTTTCACCTATTACTAAATTAAACTCGCTTCATTGGAAAGGCAGCAAGATGCATCCTCATTTCAATATCTACTGAAATAATACAGGTTGACACCAGGAAACATTAACGCCACTGCATCCTTGCTGCTTTGTCATGTGGAAGTCTGTTTAATGTGAAAACAAGGTGATATCTAATTAGCACACAGGTAAGGAATTAAGAAAATCTTTATTTAAGGGTGAAGATGTTTCTCACAAAATCGTTGCCCCAATGCATCATTGAAATTCAAGCTGGAAAGATGATTTTAATATATCACTTGTACATTTTGTATTGCTCTTCTGGTGACAATGTAGTTTGTTTTTGTCAATTACCATTTTAATAATCGGGTAAAGAAAATTAAGTGGATTTTTGAAAGAAAACAATACTGTCAATATACTAGTAAAACAAATTAAAATGGTAAAAGTTATTGTACTTTAAGTAAAAATAAAAGAGCAAAAATGTCAATCCCAGTTTTGGATTACTTTAATTAACAAAAAAAATGCATATAGCAGAGGATAGTTTCAATCTGCCTACCTCTGGGTTATGGACCCAGCATGCTTCCATTACAGTACTCTGCTGCACATGTAAGTGCAAGAGATCCTGAAGCACTCACTCATCATGGGAAAGTACCAATGTGTTTCTTCATTGGTTGATGGAAGAAACATCTTACAAAAACTCTCCACTTTATTGACTTTTTAAAATGTTTCTAGGAAACGTTCTAGATGAATGCTTATTAGCGTTTTTCAGTATATGCTTTTGCAAAGTGTCGCTGTGGCGCAATCAGTTAGTGTGTAAGGCTATTAACCAAAAGGTTGGTGGTTCAATCCCACCGAGGGACGTAATTGACCTTGTTATCAGATTTTGGTGATCTTTATGTAGACAAGTCAAAATTTCAAACCCCCTCTTATGGTGTAGGGTACCTGGCCTTCTCTGATGTAATCAGAGTTAGATTTGATTCAGTGATTTTATAAAAACAGCTAGGAAGCACAATTTAGCAGTGGGTTGCAGAGAAAAAGAAATATGCTGGCAAAAAAATCCAATTGAGTGATTAAACAGCTCTTCATTTTCTGGCTTTATTTTTACGCTAACAAATTTGTTCTCTGAAAAGTGTCCACAAAGCCAAGTCTCTGATTAACACCTTTGTAGGGATGGTTTTTCACCTATTACTAAATTAAACTTGCTTCATTGGAAAGGCAGCAAGATGCATCCTCATTTCAATATCTACAGAAATAATACAGGTTGACACCAGGAAACATTAACGCCACTGCATCCTTGCTGCTTTCTCATGTGGAAGTTTGTTTAATGTGAAAACAAGGTGATATCTAATTAGCACACAGGTAAGGAATTAAGAAAATCTTTATTTAAGGGTGAAGATGTTTCTCACAAAATCGTTGCCCCAATGCATCATTGAAATTCAAGCTGGAAAGGTGATTTTAATATATCACTTGTACATTTTGTATTGCTCTTCTGGTGACAATGTAGTTTGTTTTTGTCAATTACCATTTTAATAATCGGGTAAAGAAAATTAATTGGATTTTTGAAAGAAAACAATACTGTCAATATACTATTAAAGCAAATTAAAATGGTAAAAGTTATTGTACTTTAAGTAAAAATAAAAGAGCAAAAATATCAATCCCAGTTTTGGATTACTTTAATTAACAAAAAAAAAATGCATATAGCAGAGGATAGTTTCAATCTGCCTACCTCTGGGTTATGGACCCAGCATGCTTCCATTACAGTACTCTGCTGCACATGTAAGTGCAAGAGGTCCTGAAGCACTCACTTATCATGGGAAAGTACCAATGTGTTTCTTCATTGGTTGATGGAAGAAACATCTTACAAAAACTCTCCAGATTATTGACTATTTAAAGTTTTTATAGGAAACGTTCTAGATGAATGCTTATTAGCCTTTGTCAGTATGTTCTTTTGCAAAGTGTCGCTGTGGCGCAATCAGTTAGTGTGTACGGCTATTAACCAAAAGGTTGGTGGTTCAATCCCACCCAGGGACGTAATTGACCTTGTTATCAGATTTTGTTGATCTTTAAGTAGACAAGTCAAAATTTCGAAAACCCCTGTTATGGTGTAGGGTACCTGGCCTTCTCTGATGTAATCAGAGTTAGATTTGATTCAGTGATTTTATAAAAACAGCTAGGAAGCACAATTTAGCAGTGGGTTGCAGAGAAAAAGAAATATGCTGGCAAAAAAATCCAATTGAGTGATTAAACAGCTCTTCATTTTCTGGCTTTATTTTTATGCTAACAAATTTGTTCTCTGAAAAGTGTCCACAAAGCCAAGTATCTGATTAACATCTTTGTAGGGATGGTTTTTCACCTATTACTAAATTAAACTTGCTTCATTGGAAAGGCAGCAAGATGCATCCTCATTTCAATATCTACTGAAATAATACAGGTTGACACCAGGAAACATTAACGCCACTGCATCCTTGCTGCTTTCTCATGTAGAAGTCTGTTTAATGTGAAAACAAGGTGATATCTAATTAGCACACAGGTAAGGAATTAAGAAAATCTTTATTTAAGGGTGAAGATGTTTCTCACAAAATCGTTGCCCCAATGCATCATTGAAATTCAAGCTGGAAAGATGATTTTAATATATCACTTGTACATTTTGTATTGCTCTTCTGGTGACAATGTAGTTTGCTTTTGTCAATTACCATTTTAATAATCGGGTAAAGAAAATTAATTGGATTTTTGAAAGAAAACAATACTGTCAATATACTATTAAAACAAATTAAAATGGTAAAAGTTATTGTACTTTAAGTAAAAATAAAAGAGCAAAAATATCAATCCCAGTTTTGGATTACTTTAATGAACAAAAAAAAATGCATATAGCAGAGGATAGTTTCAATCTGCCTACCTCTGGGTTATGGACCCAGCATGCTTCCATTACAGTACTCTGCTGCACATGTAAGTGCCAGAGATCCCGAAGCACTCACTCATCATGGGAAAGTACCAGTGTGTTTCTTCATTGGTTGATGGAAGAAACATCTTACAAAAACTCTCCACATTATTGACTTTTTAAAATGTTTCTAGGAATCGTTCTAGATGAATGCTTATTAGCCTTTGTCAGTAAGGACTTTTGCAAAGTGTCGCTGTGGCGCAATCAGTTAGTGTGTAAGGCTATTAACCAAAAGGTTGGTGGTTCAATCCCACCCAGGGACTTAATGGACCTTGTTATCAGATTTTGGTGATCTTTAAGTAGACAAGTCAACATTTCAAACCCCCTGTTATGGTGTAGGGTACCTGGCCTTCTCTGATGTAATCAGAGTTAGATTTGATTAAGTGATTTTATAAAAACAGCTAGGAAGCACAATTTAGCAGTGGGTTGCAGAGAAAAAGAAATATGCTGGCAACAAAATCCAATTGAGTGATTAAACAGCTCTTCATTTTCTGGCTTTATTTTTATGCTAACAAATTTGTTCTCTGAAAAGTGTCCACAAAGCCAAGTCTCTGATTAACACCTTTGTAGGGATGGTTTTTCACCTATTACTATATTAAACTTGCTTCATTGGAAAGGCAGCAAGATGCATCTTCATTTCAATGTCTACTGTAATAATACAGGTTGACACCAGGAAACATTAACGCCACTGCATCCTTGCTGCTTTCGCATGTAATAGTCTGTTTAATGTGAAAACAAGGTGATATCTAATTAGCACACAGGTAAGGAATTAAGAAAATCTTTATTTAAGGGTGAAGATGTTTCTCACAAAATCGTTGCCCCAATGCATCATTGAAATTCAAGCTGGAAAGATGATTTTAATATATCACTTGTACATTTTGTATTGCTCTTCTGGTGACAATGTAGTTTGTTTTTGTCAATTACCATTTTAATAATCGGGTAAAGAAAATTAATTGGATTTTTGAAAGAAAACAATACTGTCAATATACTATTAAAACAAATTAAAATGGTAAAAGTTATTGTACTTTAAGTAAAAATAAAAGAGCAAAAATATCAATCCCAGTTTTGGATTACTTTAATTAACAAAAAAAAATGCATATAGCAGAGGATAGTTTCAATCTGCCTACCTCTGGGTTATGGACCCAGCATGCTTCCATTACAGTACTCTGCTGCACATGTAAGTGCAAGAGATCCTGAAGCACTCACTCATCATGGGAAAGTACCAATGTGTTTCTTCATTGGTTGATGGAAGAAACATCTTACAAAAACTCTCCACATTATTGACTTTTTAAAATGTTTCTAGGAATCGTTCTAGATGAATGCTTATTAGCCTTTGTCAGTAAGTACTTCTGCAAAGTGTCGCTGTGGCGCAATCAGTTAGTGTGTAAGGCTATTAACCAAAAGGTTGGTGGTTCAATCCCACCCAGGGACTTAATTGACCTTGTTATCAGATTTTGGTGATCTTTAAGTAGACAAGTCAAAATTTCAAACCCCCTGTTATGGTGTAGGGTACCTGGCCTTCTCTGATGTAATCAGAGTTAGATTTGATTCAGTGATTTTATAAAAACAGCTAGGAAGCACAATTTAGCAGTGGGTTGCAGAGAAAAAGAAATATGCTGGTAAAAAAATCCAATTGAGTGATTAAACAGCTCTTCATTTTCTGGCTTTATTTTTATGCTAACAAATTTGTTCTCTGAAAAGTGTCCACAAAGCCAAGTCTCTGATTAACACCTTTGTAGGGATGGTTTTTCACCTATTACTAAATTAAACTTGCTTCATTGGAAAGGCAGCAAGATGCATCTTCATTTCAATGTCTACTGAAATAATACAGGTTGACACCAGGAAACATTAACGCCACTGCATCCTTGCTGCTTTCTCATGTGGAAATCTGTTTAATGTGAAAACAAGGTGATATCTAATTAGCACACAGGTAAGGAATTAAGAAAATCTTTATTTAAGGGTGAAGATGTTTCTCACAAAATCGTTGCCCCAATGCATCATTGAAATTCAAGCTGGAAAGATGATTTTAATATATCACTTGTACATTTTGTATTGCTCTTCTGGTGACAATGTAGTTTGCTTTTGTCAATTACCATTTTAATAATCGGGTAAAGAAAATTAATTGGATTTTTGAAAGAAAACAATACTGTCAATATACTATTAAAGCAAATTAAAATGGTAAAAGTTATTGTACTTTAAGTAAAAATAAAAGAGCAAAAATATCAATCCCAGTTTTGGATTACTTTAATTAACAAAAAAAAATGCATATAGCAGAGGATAGTTTCAATCTGCCTACCTCTGGGTTATGGACCCAGCATGCTTCCATTACAGTACTCTGCTGCACATGTAAGTGCAAGAGGTCCTGAAGCACTCACTTATCATGGGAAAGTACCAATGTGTTTCTTCATTGGTTGATGGAAGAAACATCTCACAAAAACTCTCCAGATTATTGACTATTTAAAGTTTTTATAGGAAACGTTCTAGATGAATGCTTATTAGCCTTTGTCAGTATGTTCTTTTGCAAAGTGTCGCTGTGGCGCAATCAGTTAGTGTGTACGGCTATTAACCAAAAGGTTGGTGGTTCAATCCCACCCAGGGACGTAATTGACCTTGTTATCAGATTTTGTTGATCTTTAAGTAGACAAGTCCAAATTTTGAAAACCCCTGTTATGGTGTAGGGTACCTGGCCTTCTCTGATGTAATCAGAGTTAGATTTGATTCAGTGATTTTATAAAAACAGCTAGGAAGCACAATTTAGCAGTGGGTTGCAGAGAAAAAGAAATATGCTGGCAAAAAAATCCAATTGAGTGATTAAACAGCTCTTCATTTTCTGGCTTTATTTTTATGCTAACAAATTTGTTCTCTGAAAAGTGTCCACAAAGCCAAGTATCTGATTAACATCTTTGTAGGGATGGTTTTTCACCTATTACTAAATTAAACTTGCTTCATTGGAAAGGCAGCAAGATGCATCCTCATTTCAATATCTACTGAAATAATACAGGTTGACACCAGGAAACATTAACGCCACTGCATCCTTGCTGCTTTCTCATGTAGAAGTCTGTTTAATGTGAAAACAAGGTGATATCTAATTAGCACACAGGTAAGGAATTAAGAAAATCTTTATTTAAGGGTGAAGATGTTTCTCACAAAATCGTTGCCCCAATGCATCATTGAAATTCAAGCTGGAAAGATGATTTTAATATATCACTTGTACATTTTGTATTGCTCTTCTGGTGACAATGTAGTTTGCTTTTGTCAATTACCATTTTAATAATCGGGTAAAGAAAATTAATTGGATTTTTGAAAGAAAACAATACTGTCAATATACTATTAAAACAAATTAAAATGGTAAAAGTTATTGTACTTTAAGTAAAAATAAAAGAGCAAAAATATCAATCCCAGTTTTGGATTACTTTAATGAACAAAAAAAATGCATATAGCAGAGGATAGTTTCAATCTGCCTACCTCTGGGTTATGGACCCAGCATGCTTCCATTACAGTACTCTGCTGCACATGTAAGTGCCAGAGATCCCGAAGCACTCACTCATCATGGGAAAGTACCAGTGTGTTTCTTCATTGGTTGATGGAAGAAACATCTTACAAAAACTCTCCACATTATTGACTTTTTAAAATGTTTCTAGGAATCGTTCTAGATGAATGCTTATTAGCCTTTGTCAGTAAGGACTTTTGCAAAGTGTCGCTGTGGCGCAATCAGTTAGTGTGTAAGGCTATTAACCAAAAGGTTGGTGGTTCAATCCCACCCAGGGACTTAATGGACCTTGTTATCAGATTTTGGTGATCTTTAAGTAGACAAGTCAACATTTCAAACCCCCTGTTATGGTGTAGGGTACCTGGCCTTCTCTGATGTAATCAGAGTTAGATTTGATTAAGTGATTTTATAAAAACAGCTAGGAAGCACAATTTAGCAGTGGGTTGCAGAGAAAAAGAAATATGCTGGCAAAAAAATCTAATTGAGTGATTAAACAGCTCTTCATTTTCTGGTTTTATTTTTATGCTAACAAATTTGTTCTCTGAAAAGTGTCCACAAAGCCAAGTCTCTGATTAACACCTTTGTAGGGATGGTTTTTCACCTATTACTATATTAAACTTGCTTCATTGGAAAGGCAGCAAGATGCATCTTCATTTCAATGTCTACTGTAATAATACAGGTTGACACCAGGAAACATTAATGCCACTGCATCCTTGCTGCTTTCGCATGTAATAGTCTGTTTAATGTGAAAAAAAGGTGATATCTAATTAGCACACAGGTAAGGAATTAAGAAAATCTTTATTTAAGGGTGAAGATGTTTCTCACAAAATCGTTGCCCCAATGCATCATTGAAATTCAAGCTGGAAAGATGATTTTAATATATCACTTGTACATTTTGTATTGCTCTTCTGGTGACAATGTAGTTTGTTTTTGTCAATTACCATTTTAATAATCGGGTAAAGAAAATTAATTGGATTTTTGAAAGAAAACAATACTGTCAATATACTATTAAAACAAATTAAAATGGTAAAAGTTATTGTACTTTAAGTAAAAATAAAAGAGCAAAAATATCAATCCCAGTTTTGGATTACTTTAATTAACAAAAAAAAATGCATATAGCAGAGGATAGTTTCAATCTGCCTACCTCTGGGTTATGGACCCAGCATGCTTCCATTACAGTACTCTGCTGCACATGTAAGTGCAAGAGGTCCTGAAGCACTCACTCATCATGGGAAAGTACCAATGTGTTTCTTCATTGGTTGATGGAAGAAACATCTTACAAAAACTCTCCACATTATTGACTTTTTAAAATGTTTCTAGGAATCGTTCTAGATGAATGCTTATTAGCCTTTGTCAGTAAGTACTTCTGCAAAGTGTCGCTGTGGCGCAAACAGTTAGTGTGTAAGGCTGTTAACCAAAAGGTTGGTGGTTCAATCCCACCCAGGGACTTAATTGACCTTGTTATCAGATTTTGGTGATCTTTAAGTAGACAAGTCAAAATTTCAAACCCCCTGTTATGGTGTAGGGTACCTGGCCTTCTCTGATGTAATCAGAGTTAGATTTGATTAAGTGATTTTATAAAAACAGCTAGGAAGCACAATTTAGCAGTGGGTTGCAGAGAAAAAGAAATATGCTGGTAAAAAAATCCAATTGAGTGATTAAACAGCTCTTCATTTTCTGGCTTTATTTTTATGCTAACAAATTTGTTCTCTGAAAAGTGTCCACAAAGCCAAGTCTCTGATTAACACCTTTGTAGGGATGGTTTTTCACCTATTACTAAATTAAACTTGCTTCATTGGAAAGGCAGCAAGATGCATCTTCATTTCAATGTCTACTGAAATAATACAGGTTGACACCAGGAAACATTAACGCCACTGCATCCTTGCTGCTTTCTCATGTGGAAATCTGTTTAATGTGAAAACAAGGTGATATCTAATTAGCACACAGGTAAGGAATTAAGAAAATCTTTATTTAAGGGTGAAGATGTTTCTCACAAAATCGTTGCCCCAATGCATCATTGAAATTCAAGCTGGAAAGATGATTTTAATATATCACTTGTACATTTTGTATTGCTCTTCTGGTGACAATGTAGTTTGCTTTTGTCAATTACCATTTTAATAATCGGGTAAAGAAAATTAATTGGATTTTTGAAAGAAAACAATACTGTCAATATACTATTAAAACAAATTAAAATGGTAAAAGTTATTGTACTTTAAGTAAAAATAAAAGAGCAAAAATATCAATCCCAGTTTTGGATTACTTTAATTAACAAAAAAAAATGCATATAGCAGAGGATAGTTTCAATCTGCCTACCTCTGGGTTATGGACCCAGCATGCTTCCATTACAGTACTCTGCTGCACATGTAAGTGCAAGAGGTCCTGAAGCACTCACTTATCATGGGAAAGTACCAATGTGTTTCTTCATTGGTTGATGGAAGAAACATCTTACAAAAACTCTCCACATTATTGACTTTTTAAAATGTTTCTAGGAAACGTTCTAGATGAATGCTTATTAGCCTTTGTCAGTATGTACTTTTGCAAAGTGTCGCTGTGGCGCAATCAGTTAGTGTGTATGGTTATTAACCAAAAGGTTGGTTGTTCAATCCCACCCAGGGACGTAATTGACCTTGTTATCAGATTTCGGTGATCTTTAAGTAGACAAGTCAAAATTTCAAACCCCCTGTTATGGTGTAGGGTACCTGGCCTTCTCTGATGTAATCAGAGTTAGATTTGATTCAGTGATTTTATAAAAACAGCTAGGAAGCACAATTTAGCAGTGGGTTGCAGAGAAAAAGAAATATGCTGGCAAAAAAATCCAATTGAGTGATTAAACAGCTCTTCATTTTCTGGCTTTATTTTTATGCTAACAAATTTGTTCTCTGAAAAGTGTCCACAAAGCCAAGTCTCTGATTAACACCTTTGTAGGGATGGTTTTTCACCTATTACTAAATTAAACTTGCTTCATTGGAAAGGCAGCAAGATGCATCCTCATTTCAATGTCTACTGAAATAATACAGGTTGACACCAGGAAACATTAACGCCACTGCATCCTTGCTGCTTTCGCATGTGGAAGTCTGTTTAATGTGAAAACAAGGTGATATCTAATTAGCACACAGGTAAGGAATTAAAAAAATATTTATTTAAGGGTGAAGGTGTTTCTCACAAAATCGTTGCCCCAATGCATCATTGAAATTCAAGCTGGAAAGATGATTTTAATATATCACTTGTACATTTTGTATTGCTCTTCTGGTGACAATGTAGTTTGTTTTTGTCAATTACCATTTTAATAATAGGGTAAAGAAAATTAAGTGGATTTTTGAAAGAAAACAATACTGTCAATATACTATTAAAACAAATTAAAATGGTAAAAGTTATTGTACTTTAAGTAAAAATAAAAGAGCAAAAATATCAATCCCAGTTTTGGATTACTTTAATTAACAAAAAAAATGCATATAGCAGAGGATAGTTTCAATCTGCCTACCTCTGGGTTATGGGCCCAGCATGTTTCCATTGCAGTACTCTGCTGCACATGTAAGTGCAAGAGATCCTGAAGCACTCACTCATCATGGGAAAGTACCAATGTGTTTCTTCGTTGGTTGATGGAAGAAACATCTTACAAAAACTCTCCAGATTATTGACTTTTTAAAGTTTTTCTAGGAAACGTTCTAGATGAATGCTTATTAGCCTTTGTCAGTATGTGTGTTTGCAAAGTGTCTCTGTGGCGCAATCGGTTAGTGTGTTTGGTTATTAATCAAAGGGTTGGTGGTTCAATCCCACCCGGGGATGTAATTGACCTTGTTATCAGATTTTGGTGATCTTTAAGTAGACAAGTCAAAATTTCAAACCCCCTTCTTATGGTGTAGGGTACCTGGCCTACTCTGATGTAATCAGAGTTAGATTTGAATCAGTGATTTTATAAAAAAACAGCTAGGAAGCACAATTTAGCAATGGGTTGCAGAGAAAAAGAAATATGCTGGCAGAAAAATCCAATTGAGTGATTAAACAGCTCTTCATTTTCTGGCTTTATTTTTAAGCTAACTAATTTGTTCTCTGAAAAGTGTCCACAAAGCCAAGTATCTGATTAACATATTTGTAGGGATGGTTTTTCATCTATTACTAAATTAAACTTGCTTCATTGGAAAGGCAGCAAGATGCATCCTCATTTCAATATCTACTGAAATAATACAGGTTGACACCAGGAAACATTAACGCCACTGCATCCTTGCTGCTTTCTCATGTGGAAGTCTGTTTAATGTGAAAACAAGGTGATATCTAATTAGCACACAGGTAAGGAATTAAGAAAATCTTTATTTAAGGGTGAAGATGTTTCTCACAAAATCGTTGCCCCAATGCATCATTGAAATTCAAGCTGGAAAGATGATTTTAATATATCACTTGTACATTTTGTATTGCTCTTCTGGTGACAATGTAGTTTGTTTTTGTCAATTACCATTTTAATAATAGGGTAAAGAAAATTAAGTGGATTTTTGAAAGAAAACAATACTGTCAATATACTATTAAAACAAATTAAAATGGTAAAAGTTATTGTACTTTAAGTAAAAATAAAAGCTAAAATATCAATCCCAGTTTTGGATTACTTTAATGAACAAAAAAAAAATGCATATAGCAAAGGATAGTTTCAATCTGCCTACCTCTGGGTTATGGGCCCAGCATGCTTCCATTGCAGTACTCTGCTGCACATGTAAGTGCAAGAGATCCTGAAGCACTCACTCATCATGCGAAAGTGCCAATGTGTTTCTTCATTGGTTGCTGGAAGAAACATCTTACAAAAACTCTCCAGATTATTGACTTTTTAAAGCTTTTATAGGAAACGTTCTAGATGAATGCTTATTAGCCTTTGTCAGTATGTAATTTTGCAAAGTGTCGCTGTGGCGCAATCAGTTAGTGTGTACGGCTATTAACCAAAAGGTTGGTGGTTCAATCCCACCCAGGGACGTAATTGACCTTGTTATCAGATTTTGTTGATCTTTAAGTAGACAAGTCAAAATTTCGAAAACCCCTGTTATGGTGTAGGGTACCTGGCCTTCTCTGATGTAATCAGAGTTAGATTTGATTCAGTGATTTTATAAAAACAGCTAGGAAGCACAATTTAGCAGTGGGTTGCAGAGAAAAAGAAATATGCTGGCAAAAAAATCCAATTGAGTGATTAAACAGCTCTTGGATGGTTTTTCACCTATTACTAAATTAAACTCGCTTCATTGGAAAGGCAGCAAGATGCATCCTCATTTCAATATCTACAGAAATAATACAGGTTGACACCAGGAAACATTAACGCCACTGCATCCTTGCTGCTTTCTCATGTGGAAGTCTGTTTAATGTGAAAACAAGGTGATATCTAATTAGCACACAGGTAAGGAATTAAGAAAATCTTTATTTAAGGGTGAAGATGTTTCTCACAAAATCGTTGCCCCAATGCATCATTGAAATTCAAGCTGGAAAGATGATTTAAATATATCACTTGTACATTTTGTATTGCTCTTCTGGTGACAATGTAGTTTGTTTTTGTCAATTACCATTTTAATAATCGGGTAAAGAAAATTAAGTGGATTTTTGAAAGAAAACAATACTGTCAATATACTAGTAAAACAAATTAAAATGGTAAAAGTTATTGTACTTTAAGTAAAAATAAAAGAGCAAAAATTTCAATCCCAGTTTTGGATTACTTTAATTAACAAAAAAAAATGCATATAGCAGAGGATAGTTTCAATCTGCCTACCTCTGGGTTATGGACCCAGCATGCTTCCATTACAGTACTCTGCTGCACATGTAAGTGCAAGAGATCCTGAAGCACTCACTCATCATGGGAAAGTACCAATGTGTTTCTTCATTGGTTGATGGAAGAAACATCTTACAAAAACTCTCCACTTTATTGACTTTTTAAAATGTTTCTAGGAAACGTTCTAGATGAATGCTTATTAGCGTTTTTCAGTACATGCTTTTGCAAAGTGTCGCTGTGGTGCAATCAGTTAGTGTGTAAGGCTATTAACCAAAAGGTTGGTGGTTCAATCCCACCTAGGGACGTAATTGACCTTGTTATCAGATTTTGGTGATCTTTATGTAGACAAGTCAAAATTTCAAACCCCCTGTTATGGTGTAGGGTACCTGGCCTTCTCTGATGTAATCAGAGTTAGATTTGATTCAGTGATTTTATAAAAACAGCTAGGAAGCACAATTTAGCAGTGGGTTGCAGAGAAAAAGAAATATGCTGGCAAAAAAATCCAATTGAGTGATTAAACAGCTCTTCATTTTCTGGCTTTATTTTTATGCTAACAAATTTGTTCTCTGAAAAGTGTCCACAAAGCCAAGTCTCTGATTAACACCTTTGTAGGGATGGTTTTTCACCTATTACTAACTTAAACTTGCTTCATTGGAAAGGCAGCAAGATGCATCCTCATTTCAATATCTACAGAAATAATACAGGTTGACACCAGGAAACATTAACGCCACTGCATCCTTGCTGCTTTCTCATGTGGAAGTCTGTTTAATGTGAAAACAAGGTGATATCTAATTAGCACACAGGTAAGGAATTAAGAAAATCTTTATTTAAGGGTGAAGATGTTTCTCACAAAATCGTTGCCCCAATGCATCATTGAAATTCAAGCTGGAAAGATGATTTTAATATATCACTTGTACATTTTGTATTGCTCTTCTGGTGACAATGTAGTTTGCTTTTGTCAATTACCATTTTAATAATCGGGTAAAGAAAATTAATTGGATTTTTGAAAGAAAACAATACTGTCAATATACTATTAAAGCAAATTAAAATGGTAAAAGTTATTGTACTTTAAGTAAAAATAAAAGAGCAAAAATATCAATCCCAGTTTTGGATTACTTTAATTAACAAAAAAAAATGCATATAGCAGAGGATAGTTTCAATCTGCCTACCTCTGGGTTATGGACCCAGCATGCTTCCATTACAGTACTCTGCTGCACATGTAAGTGCAAGAGGTCCTGAAGCACTCACTTATCATGGGAAAGTACCAATGTGTTTCTTCATTGGTTGATGGAAGAAACATCTTACAAAAACTCTCCAGATTATTGACTATTTAAAGTTTTTATAGGAAACGTTCTAGATGAATGCTTATTAGCCTTTGTCAGTATGTACTTTTGCAAAGTGTCACTGTGGCGCAATCAGTTAGTGTGTACGGCTATTAACCAAAAGGTTGGTGGTTCAATCCCACCCAGGGACGTAATTGACCTTGTTATCAGATTTTGTTGATCTTTAAGTAGACAAGTCAAAATTTCGAAAACCCCTGTTATGGTGTAGGGTACCTGGCCTTCTCTGATGTAATCAGAGTTAGATTTGATTCAGTGATTTTATAAAAACAGCTAGGAAGCACAATTTAGCAGTGGGTTGCAGAGAAAAAGAAATATGCTGGCAAAAAAATCCAATTGAGTGATTAAACAGCTCTTCATTTTCTGGCTTTATTTTTATGCTAACAAATTTGTTCTCTGAAAAGTGTCCACAAAGCCAAGTATCTGATTAACATCTTTGTAGGGATGGTTTTTCACCTATTACTAAATTAAACTTGCTTCATTGGAAAGGCAGCAAGATGCATCCTCATTTCAATATCTACTGAAATAATACAGGTTGACACCAGGAAACATTAACGCCACTGCATCCTTGCTGCTTTCTCATGTAGAAGTCTGTTTAATGTGAAAACAAGGTGATATCTAATTAGCACACAGGTAAGGAATTAAGAAAATCTTTATTTAAGGGTGAAGATGTTTCTCACAAAATCGTTGCCCCAATGCATCATTGAAATTCAAGCTGGAAAGATGATTTTAATATATCACTTGTACATTTTGTATTGCTCTTCTGGTGACAATGTAGTTTGCTTTTGTCAATTACCATTTTAATAATCGGGTAAAGAAAATTAATTGGATTTTTGAAAGAAAACAATACTGTCAATATACTATTAAAACAAATTAAAATGGTAAAAGTTATTGTACTTTAAGTAAAAATAAAAGAGCAAAAATATCAATCCCAGTTTTGGATTACTTTAATTAACAAAAAAAAATGCATATAGCAGAGGATAGTTTCAATCTGCCTACCTCTGGGTTATGGACCCAGCATGCTTCCATTACAGTACTCTGCTGCACATGTAAGTGCAAGAGATCCTGAAGCACTCACTCATCATGGGAAAGTACCAATGTGTTTCTTCATTGGTTGATGGAAGAAACATCTTACAAAAACTCTCCACATTATTGACTTTTTAAAATGTTTCTAGGAATCGTTCTAGATGAATGCTTATTAGCCTTTGTCAGTAAGTACTTTTGCAAAGTGTCGCTGTGGCGCAATCAGTTAGTGTGTAAGGCTATTAACCAAAAGGTTGGTGGTTCAATCCCACCCAGGGAGTTAATGGACCTTGTTATCAGATTTTGGTGATCTTTAAGTAGACAAGTCAAAATTTCAAACCCCCTGTTATGGTGTAGGGTACCTGGCCTTCTCTGATGTAATCAGAGTTAGATTTGATTAAGTGATTTTATAAAAACAGCTAGGAAGCACAATTTAGCAGTGGGTTGCAGAGAAAAAGAAATATGCTGGCAAAAAAATCCAATTGAGTGATTAAACAGCTCTTCATTTTCTGGCTTTATTTTTATGCTAACAAATTTGTTCTCTGAAAAGTGTCCACAAAGCCAAGTCTCTGATTAACACCTTTGTAGGGATGGTTTTTCACCTATTACTAAATTAAACTTGCTTCATTGGAAAGGCAGCAAGATGCATCTTCATTTCAATGTCTACTGTAATAATACAGGTTGACACCAGGAAACATTAACGCCACTGCATCCTTGCTGCTTTCGCATGTAATAGTCTGTTTAATGTGAAAACAAGGTGATATCTAATTAGCACACAGGTAAGGAATTAAGAAAATCTTTATTTAAGGGTGAAGATGTTTCTCACAAAATCGTTGCCCCAATGCATCATTGAAATTCAAGCTGGAAAGATTATTTTAATATATCACTTGTACATTTTGTATTGCTCTTCTGGTGACAATGTAGTTTGTTTTTGTCAATTACCATTTTAATAATCGGGTAAAGAAAATTAATTGGATTTTTGAAAGAAAACAATACTGTCAATATACTATTAAAACAAATTAAAATGGTAAAAGTTATTGTACTTTAAGTAAAAATAAAAGAGCAAAAATATCAATCCCAGTTTTGGATTACTTTAATTAACAAAAAAAAATGCATATAGCAGAGGATAGTTTCAATCTGCCTACCTTTGGGTTATGGACCCAGCATGCTTCCATTACAGTACTCTGCTGCACATGTAAGTGCAAGAGATCCTGAAGCACTCACTCATCATGGGAAAGTACCAATGTGTTTCTTCATTGGTTGATGGAAGAAACATCTTACAAAAACTCTCCACAGTATTGACTTTTTAAAATGTTTCTAGGAATCATTCTAGATGAATGCTTATTAGCCTTTGTCAGTAAGTACTTCTGCAAAGTGTCGCTGTGGCGCAATCAGTTAGTGTGTAAGGCTATTAACCAAAAGGTTGGTGGTTCAATCCCACCCAGGGACTTAATTGACCTTGTTATCAGATTTTGGTGATCTTTAAGTAGACAAGTCAAAATTTCAAACCCCCTGTTATGGTGTAGGGTACCTGGCCTTCTCTGATGTAATCAGAGTTAGATTTGATTCAGTGATTTTATAAAAACAGCTAGGAAGCACAATTTAGCAGTGGGTTGCAGAGAAAAAGAAATATGCTGGCAAAAAAATCAAATTGAGTGATTAAACAGCTCTTCATTTTCTGGCTTTATTTTTATGCTAACAAATTTGTTCTCTGAAAAGTGTCCACAAAGCCAAGTCTCTGATTAACACCTTTGTAGGGATGGTTTTTCACCTATTACTATATTAAACTTGCTTCATTGGAAAGGCAGCAAGATGCATCTTCATTTCAATGTCTACTGTAATAATACAGGTTGACACCAGGAAACATTAACGCCACTGCATCCTTGCTGCTTTCGCATGTAATAGTCTGTTTAATGTGAAAACAAGGTGATATCTAATTAGCACACAGGTAAGGAATTAAGAAAATCTTTATTTAAGGGTGAAGATGTTTCTCACAAAATCGTTGCCCCAATGCATCATTGAAATTCAAGCTGGAAAGATGATTTTAATATATCACTTGTACATTTTGTATTGCTCTTCTGGTGACAATGTAGTTTGTTTTTGTCAATTACCATTTTAATAATCGGGTAAAGAAAATTAATTGGATTTTTGAAAGAAAACAATACTGTCAATATACTATTAAAACAAATTAAAATGGTAAAAGTTATTGTACTTTAAGTAAAAATAAAAGAGCAAAAATATCAATCCCAGTTTTGGATTACTTTAATTAACAAAAAAAAATGCATATAGCAGAGGATAGTTTCAATCTGCCTACCTTTGGGTTATGGACCCAGCATGCTTCCATTACAGTACTCTGCTGCACATGTAAGTGCAAGAGATCCTGAAGCACTCACTCATCATGGGAAAGTACCAATGTGTTTCTTCATTGGTTGATGGAAGAAACATCTTACAAAAACTCTCCACATTATTGACTTTTTAAAATGTTTCTAGGAATCGTTCTAGATGAATGCTTATTAGCCTTTGTCAGTAAGTACTTCTGCAAAGTGTCGCTGTGGCGCAATCAGTTAGTGTGTAAGGCTATTAACCAAAAGGTTGGTGGTTCAATCCCACCCAGGGACTTAATTGACCTTGTTATCAGATTTTGGTGATCTTTAAGTAGACAAGTCAAAATTTCAAACCCCCTGTTATGGTGTAGGGTACCTGGCCTTCTCTGATGTAATCAGAGTTAGATTTGATTCAGTGATTTTATAAAAACAGCTAGGAAGCACAATTTAGCAGTGGGTTGCAGAGAAAAAGAAATATGCTGGTAAAAAAATCCAATTGAGTGATTAAACAGCTCTTCATTTTCTGGCTTTATTTTTATGCTAACAAATTTGTTCTCTGAAAAGTGTCCACTAAGCCAAGTCTCTGATTAACACCTTTGTAGGGATGGTTTTTCACCTATTACTAAATTAAACTTGCTTCATTGGAAAGGCAGCAAGATGCATCTTCATTTCAATGTCTACTGAAATAATACAGGTTGACACCAGGAAACATTAACGCCACTGCATCCTTGCTGCTTTCGCATGTAATAGTCTGTTTAATGTGAAAACAAGGTGATATCTAATTAGCACACAGGTAAGGAATTAAGAAAATCTTTATTTAAGGGTGAAGATGTTTCTCACAAAATCGTTGCCCCAATGCATCATTGAAATTCAAGCTGGAAAGATGATTTTAATATATCACTTGTACATTTTGTATTGCTCTTCTGGTGACAATGTAGTTTGTTTTTGTCAATTACCATTTTAATAATCGGGTAAAGAAAATTAATTGGATTTTTGAAAGAAAACAATACTGTCAATATACTATTAAAACAAATTAAAATGGTAAAAGTTATTGTACTTTAAGTAAAAATAAAAGAGCAAAAATATCAATCCCAGTTTTGGATTACTTTAATTAACAAAAAAAAATGCATATAGCAGAGGATAGTTTCAATCTGCCTACCTCTGGGTTATGGACCCAGCATGCTTCCATTACAGTACTCTGCTGCACATGTAAGTGCAAGAGATCCTGAAGCACTCACTCATCATGGGAAAGTACCAATGTGTTTCTTCATTGGTTGATGGAAGAAACATCTTACAAAAACTCTCCACATTATTGACTTTTTAAAATGTTTCTAGGAATCGTTCTAGATGAATGCTTATTAGCCTTTGTCAGTAAGTACTTTTGCAAAGTGTCGCTGTGGCGCAATCAGTTAGTGTGTAAGGCTATTAACCAAAAGGTTGGTGGTTCAATCCCACCCAGGGACTTAATGGACCTTGTTATCAGATTTTGGTGATCTTTAAGTAGACAAGTCAAAATTTCAAACCCCCTGTTATGGTGTAGGGTACCTGGCCTTCTCTGATGTAATCAGAGTTAGATTTGATTAAGTGATTTTATAAAAACAGCTAGGAAGCACAATTTAGCAGTGGGTTGCAGAGAAAAAGAAATATGCTGGAAAAAAAATCCAATTGAGTGATTAAACAGCTCTTCATTTTCTGGCTTTATTTTTATGCTAACAAATTTGTTCTCTGAAAAGTGTCCACAAAGCCAAGTCTCTGATTAACACCTTTGTAGGGATGGTTTTTCACCTATTACTAAATTAAACTTGCTTCATTGGAAAGGCAGCAAGATGCATCCTCATTTCAATATCTACTGAAATAATACAGGTTGACACCAGGAAACTAACGCCACTGCATCCTTGCTGCTTTCTCATGTGGAAGTCTGTTTAATGTGAAAACAAGGTGATATCTAATTAGCACACAGGTAAGGAATTAAGAAAATCTTTATTTAAGGGTGAAGATGTTTCTCACAAAATCGTTGCCCCAATGCATCATTGAAATTCAAGCTGGAAAGATGATTTTAATATATCACTTGTACATTTTGTATTGCTCTTCTGGTGACAATGTAGTTTGTTTTTGTCAATTACCATTTTAATAATAGGGTAAAGAAAATTAAGTGGATTTTTGAAAGAAAACAATACTGTCAATATACTAAAAAAACAAATTAAAATGGTAAAAGTTATTGTACTTTAAGTAAAAATAAAAGCTAAAATATCAATCCCAGTTTTGGATTACTTTAATGAACAAAAAAAAATGCATATAGCAAAGGATAGTTTCAATCTGCCTACCTCTGGGTTATGGGCCCAGCATGCTTCCATTGCAGTACTCTGCTGCACATGTAAGTGCAAGAGATCCTGAAGCACTCACTCATCATGCGAAAGTACCAATGTGTTTCTTCATTGGTTGCTGGAAGAAACATCTTACAAAAACTCTCCAGATTATTGACTTTTTAAAGTTTTTCTAGGAAACGTTCTAGATGAATGCTTATTAGTCTTTGTCAGTATGTACTTTTTGCAAAGTGTCTCTGTGGCGCAATAGGTTAGTGTGTTCAGCTATTAATCAAAAGGTTGGTGGTTCAATCCCACCCAGGGACGTAATTGACCTTGTAATCAGATTTTGGTGATATTTAAGTAGACAAGTCAAAATTGCAAACCCCCTCTTATGGTGTAGGGTACCTGGCCTTCTCTGATGTAATCAGAGTTAGATTTGATTAAGTGATTTTATAAAAAAACAGCTAGGAAGCACAATTTAGCAGTGGGTTGCAGAGAAAAAGAAAAATGCTGGCAGAAAAACCCAATTGAGTGATTAAACAGCTCTTCATTTTCTGGCTTTATTTTTATGATAACAAATTTGTTCTCTGAAAAGTGTCCACAAAGCCAAGTATCTGATTAACATCTTTGTAGGGATGTTTTTTCACCTATTACTAAATTAAACTTGCTTCATTGGAAAGGCAGCAAGATGCATCCTCATTTCAATATCTACTGAAATAATACAGGTTGACACCAGGAAACATTAACGCCACTGCATCTTTGCTGTTTTCTCATGTGGAAGTCAGTTTAATGTGAAAACAAGGTGATATCTAATTAGCACACAGGTAAGGAATTAAGAAAATCTTTATTTAAGGGTGAAGATGTTTCTCACAAAATCGTTGCCCCAATGCATCATTGAAATTCAAGCTGGAAAGATGATTTTAATATATCACTTGTACATTTTGTATTGCTCTTCTGGTGACAATGTAGTTTGTTTTTGTCAATTACCATTTTAATAATCGGGTAAAGAAAATTAATTGGATTTTTGAAAGAAAACAATACTGTCAATATACTATTAAAACAAATTAAAATGGTAAAAGTTATTGTACTTTAAGTAAAAATAAAAGAGCAAAAATATCAATCCCAGTTTTGGATTACTTTAATTAACAAAAAAAAATGCATATAGCAGAGGATAGTTTCAATCTGCCTACCTCTGGGTTATGGACCCAGCATGCTTCCATTACAGTACTCTGCTGCACATGTAAGTGCAAGAGATCCTGAAGCACTCACTCATCATGGGAAAGTACCAATGTGTTTCTTCATTGGTTGATGGAAGAAACATCTAACAAAAACTCTCCACATTATTGACTTTTTAAAATGTTTCTAGGAATCGTTCTAGATGAATGCTTATTAGCCTTTGTCAGTATGTACTTTTGCAAAGTGTCGCTGTGGCGCAATCAGTTAGTGTGTAAGACTATTAACCAAAAGGTTGGTGGTTCAATCCCACCAAGAGACTTAATTGACCTTGTTATCAAATTTTGGTGATCTTTAAGTAGACAAGTCAAAATTTCAAACCCCCTGTTATGGTGTAGGGTTCCTGGCCTTCTCTGATGTAATCAGAGTTAGATTTGATTCAGTGATTTTATAAAAACAGCTAGGAAGCACAATTTAGCAGTGGGTTGCAGAGAAAAAGAAATATGCTGGCAGAAAAATCCAATTGAGTGATTAAACAGCTCTTCATTTTCTGGCTTTATTTTTATGCTAACTAATTTGTTCTCTGAAAAGTGTCCACAAAGCCAAGTATCTGATTAACATCTTTGTAGGGATGGTTTTTCACCTATTACTAAATTAAACTTGCTTCATTGGAAAGGCAGCAAGATGCATCCTCATTTCAATGTCTACTGAAATAATACAGGTTGACACCAGGAAACATTAACACCACTGCATCCTTGCTGCTTTCTCATGTGGAAGTCTGTTTAATGTGAAAACAAGGTGATATCTAATTAGCACACAGGTAAGGAATTAAGAAAATCTTTATTTAAGGGTGAAGATGTTTCTCACAAAATCGTTGCCCCAATGCATCATTGAAATTCAAGCTGGAAAGATGATTTTAATATATCACTTGTACATTTTGTATTGCTCTTCTGGTGACAATGTAGTTTGCTTTTGTCAATTACCATTTTAATAATCGGGTAAAGAAAATTAATTGGATTTTTGAAAGAAAACAATACTGTCAATATACTATTAAAACAAATTAAAATGGTAAAAGTTATTGTACTTTAAGTAAAAATAAAAGAGCAAAAATATCAATCCCAGTTTTGGATTACTTTAATTAACAAAAAAAAATGCATATAGCAGAGGATAGTTTCAATCTGCCTACCTCTGGGTTATGGACCCAGCATGCTTCCATTACAGTACTCTGCTGCACATGTAAGTGCAAGAGATCCTGAAGCACTCACTCATCATGGGAAAGTACCAATGTGTTTCTTCATTGGTTGATGGAAGAAACATCTTACAAAAACTCTCCACATTATTGACTTTTTAAAATGTTTCTAGGAATCGTTCTAGATGAATGCTTATTAGCCTTTGTCAGTAAGTACTTTTGCAAAGTGTCGCTGTGGCGCAATCAGTTAGTGTGTAAGGCTATTAACCAAAAGGTTGGTGGTTCAATCCCACCCAGGGACTTAATGGACCTTGTTATCAGATTTTGGTGATCTTTAAGTAGACAAGTCAAAATTTCAAACCCCCTGTTATGGTGTAGGGTACCTGGCCTTCTCTGATGTAATCAGAGTTAGATTTGATTAAGTGATTTTATAAAAACAGCTAGGAAGCACAATTTAGCAGTGGGTTGCAGAGAAAAAGAAATATGCTGGAAAAAAAATCCAATTGAGTGATTAAACAGCTCTTCATTTTCTGGCTTTATTTTTATGCTAACAAATTTGTTCTCTGAAAAGTGTCCACAAAGCCAAGTCTCTGATTAACACCTTTGTAGGGATGGTTTTTCACCTATTACTAAATTAAACTTGCTTCATTGGAAAGGCACTGCATACAAAGAAAAAGGTTGCAGGTGCACAATTCAAACATTACCAAATTATTAATAATAATAATTGCAATAAAATTTTGCATTTTAAGCGAGGTTCTTCGCTTAGTTATGGCCATAAGTAACGGCTTGCCCACCGCGTCCAGGTGACCTCATTAGTCGGGCAAGTCCCTAACATTTTGGGGGGTACAAATCTAGGGTGCGGGACCCCCCAAAAATGAAGCAGCTGAGTGACCCCAGGGCAACACAAAAGTGAAAAAATATATAGTGAAAAAGTGAAAATAGGTTAGTGAGAGAGGCTGCTGAAAACAGCAGGGGTAAATTAGTGAGAAGTAATGAAGGGGGAGATAAAGTAGTGAGAGGTAAAGTAGTGAAAAGTGAAGGTAGGAAATGAATTACATTGAAACAAAACACACGATAGGGATGAAAGTAAATATGAAAATAAGTGTTAATATGTGTTGCTCCTGAGGTAAAACAGCCACAACAGTCCAGGGGGACCCACATCCCGGAAAAGCACCCCCATCTGATAATCCAATATACATTTGTGCAGGACTCACCTTGCTCTGCATGCAGTCTAAGAAATGTCAGGAACCTAATTAAAACCAATATATAGGACAGGTGGGCGTGGGTGCTACCACCAGGCAGAAGGGGTCTCTGGCCTTCTATTGTGTATGTGAATACACAGCATTAGGTATACTGGGGAGGGGTCCTGGGGTGCACACCGGTAATGAGAGGTGCGACCCTGCGGAGACCTTTCAGTAGAACTGCATACAAAGAAAAAGGTTGCAGGTGCACAATTCAAACATTACCAAATTATTAATAATAATAATTGCAATAAAATTTTGCATTTTAAGCGAGGTTCTTCGCTTAGTTATGGCCATAAGTAACGGCTTGCCCACCGCGTCCAGGTGACCTCATTAGTCGGGCAAGTCCCTAACATTTTGGGGGGTACAAATCTAGGGTGCGGGACCCCCCAAAAATGAAGCAGCTGAGTGACCCCAGGGCAACACAAAAGTGAAAAAATATATAGTGAAAAAGTGAAAATAGGTTAGTGAGAGAGGCTGCTGAAAACAGCAGGGGTAAATTAGTGAGAAGTAATGAAGGGGGAGATAAAGTAGTGAGAGGTAAAGTAGTGAAAAGTGAAGGTAGGAAATGAATTACATTGAAACAAAACACACGATAGGGATGAAAGTAAATATGAAAATAAGTGTTAATATGTGTTGCTCCTGAGGTAAAACAGCCACAACAGTCCAGGGGGACCCACATCCCGGAAAAGCACCCCCATCTGATAATCCAATATACATTTGTGCAGGACTCACCTTGCTCTGCATGCAGTCTAAGAAATGTCAGGAACCTAATTAAAACCAATATATAGGACAGGTGGGCGTGGGTGCTACCACCAGGCAGAAGGGGTCTCTGGCCTTCTATTGTGTATGTGAATACACAGCATTAGGTATACAGGGGAGGGGTCCTGGGGTGCACACCGGTAATGAGAGGTGCGACCCTGCGGAGACCTTTCAGTAGAACTGCATACAAAGAAAAAGGTTGCAGGTGCACAATTCAAACATTACCAAATTATTAATAATAATAATTGCAATAAAATTTTGCATTTTAAGCGAGGTTCTTCGCTTAGTTATGGCCATAAGTAACGGCTTGCCCACCGCGTCCAGGTGACCTCATTAGTCGGGCAAGTCCCTAACATTTTGGGGGGTACAAATCTAGGGTGCGGGACCCCCCAAAAATGAAGCAGCTGAGTGACCCCAGGGCAACACAAAAGTGAAAAAATATATAGTGAAAAAGTGAAAATAGGTTAGTGAGAGAGGCTGCTGAAAACAGCAGGGGTAAATTAGTGAGAAGTAATGAAGGGGGAGATAAAGTAGTGAGAGGTAAAGTAGTGAAAAGTGAAGGTAGGAAATGAATTACATTGAAACAAAACACACGATAGGGATGAAAGTAAATATGAAAATAAGTGTTAATATGTGTTGCTCCTGAGGTAAAACAGCCACAACAGTCCAGGGGGACCCACATCCCGGAAAAGCACCCCCATCTGATAATCCAATATACATTTGTGCAGGACTCACCTTGCTCTGCATGCAGTCTAAGAAATGTCAGGAACCTAATTAAAACCAATATATAGGACAGGTGGGCGTGGGTGCTACCACCAGGCAGAAGGGGTCTCTGGCCTTCTATTGTGTATGTGAATACACAGCATTAGGTATACAGGGGAGGGGTCCTGGGGTGCACACCGGTAATGAGAGGTGCGACCCTGCGGAGACCTTTCAGTAGAACTGCATACAAAGAAAAAGGTTGCAGGTGCACAATTCAAACATTACCAAATTATTAATAATAATAATTGCAATAAAATTTTGCATTTTAAGCGAGGTTCTTCGCTTAGTTATGGCCATAAGTAACGGCTTGCCCACCGCGTCCAGGTGACCTCATTAGTCGGGCAAGTCCCTAACATTTTGGGGGGTACAAATCTAGGGTGCGGGACCCCCCAAAAATGAAGCAGCTGAGTGACCCCAGGGCAACACAAAAGTGAAAAAATATATAGTGAAAAAGTGAAAATAGGTTAGTGAGAGAGGCTGCTGAAAACAGCAGGGGTAAATTAGTGAGAAGTAATGAAGGGGGAGATAAAGTAGTGAGAGGTAAAGTAGTGAAAAGTGAAGGTAGGAAATGAATTACATTGAAACAAAACACACGATAGGGATGAAAGTAAATATGAAAATAAGTGTTAATATGTGTTGCTCCTGAGGTAAAACAGCCACAACAGTCCAGGGGGACCCACATCCCGGAAAAGCACCCCCATCTGATAATCCAATATACATTTGTGCAGGACTCACCTTGCTCTGCATGCAGTCTAAGAAATGTCAGGAACCTAATTAAAACCAATATATAGGACAGGTGGGCGTGGGTGCTACCACCAGGCAGAAGGGGTCTCTGGCCTTCTATTGTGTATGTGAATACACAGCATTAGGTATACAGGGGAGGGGTCCTGGGGTGCACACCGGTAATGAGAGGTGCGACCCTGCGGAGACCTTTCAGTAGAACTGCATACAAAGAAAAAGGTTGCAGGTGCACAATTCAAACATTACCAAATTATTAATAATAATAATTGCAATAAAATTTTGCATTTTAAGCGAGGTTCTTCGCTTAGTTATGGCCATAAGTAACGGCTTGCCCACCGCGTCCAGGTGACCTCATTAGTCGGGCAAGTCCCTAACATTTTGGGGGGTACAAATCTAGGGTGCGGGACCCCCCAAAAATGAAGCAGCTGAGTGACCCCAGGGCAACACAAAAGTGAAAAAATATATAGTGAAAAAGTGAAAATAGGTTAGTGAGAGAGGCTGCTGAAAACAGCAGGGGTAAATTAGTGAGAAGTAATGAAGGGGGAGATAAAGTAGTGAGAGGTAAAGTAGTGAAAAGTGAAGGTAGGAAATGAATTACATTGAAACAAAACACACGATAGGGATGAAAGTAAATATGAAAATAAGTGTTAATATGTGTTGCTCCTGAGGTAAAACAGCCACAACAGTCCAGGGGGACCCACATCCCGGAAAAGCACCCCCATCTGATAATCCAATATACATTTGTGCAGGACTCACCTTGCTCTGCATGCAGTCTAAGAAATGTCAGGAACCTAATTAAAACCAATATATAGGACAGGTGGGCGTGGGTGCTACCACCAGGCAGAAGGGGTCTCTGGCCTTCTATTGTGTATGTGAATACACAGCATTAGGTATACAGGGGAGGGGTCCTGGGGTGCACACCGGTAATGAGAGGTGCGACCCTGCGGAGACCTTTCAGTAGAACTGCATACAAAGAAAAAGGTTGCAGGTGCACAATTCAAACATTACCAAATTATTAATAATAATAATTGCAATAAAATTTTGCATTTTAAGCGAGGTTCTTCGCTTAGTTATGGCCATAAGTAACGGCTTGCCCACCGCGTCCAGGTGACCTCATTAGTCGGGCAAGTCCCTAACATTTTGGGGGGTACAAATCTAGGGTGCGGGACCCCCCAAAAATGAAGCAGCTGAGTGACCCCAGGGCAACACAAAAGTGAAAAAATATATAGTGAAAAAGTGAAAATAGGTTAGTGAGAGAGGCTGCTGAAAACAGCAGGGGTAAATTAGTGAGAAGTAATGAAGGGGGAGATAAAGTAGTGAGAGGTAAAGTAGTGAAAAGTGAAGGTAGGAAATGAATTACATTGAAACAAAACACACGATAGGGATGAAAGTAAATATGAAAATAAGTGTTAATATGTGTTGCTCCTGAGGTAAAACAGCCACAACAGTCCAGGGGGACCCACATCCCGGAAAAGCACCCCCATCTGATAATCCAATATACATTTGTGCAGGACTCACCTTGCTCTGCATGCAGTCTAAGAAATGTCAGGAACCTAATTAAAACCAATATATAGGACAGGTGGGCGTGGGTGCTACCACCAGGCAGAAGGGGTCTCTGGCCTTCTATTGTGTATGTGAATACACAGCATTAGGTATACAGGGGAGGGGTCCTGGGGTGCACACCGGTAATGAGAGGTGCGACCCTGCGGAGACCTTTCAGTAGAACTGCATACAAAGAAAAAGGTTGCAGGTGCACAATTCAAACATTACCAAATTATTAATAATAATAATTGCAATAAAATTTTGCATTTTAAGCGAGGTTCTTCGCTTAGTTATGGCCATAAGTAACGGCTTGCCCACCGCGTCCAGGTGACCTCATTAGTCGGGCAAGTCCCTAACATTTTGGGGGGTACAAATCTAGGGTGCGGGACCCCCCAAAAATGAAGCAGCTGAGTGACCCCAGGGCAACACAAAAGTGAAAAAATATATAGTGAAAAAGTGAAAATAGGTTAGTGAGAGAGGCTGCTGAAAACAGCAGGGGTAAATTAGTGAGAAGTAATGAAGGGGGAGATAAAGTAGTGAGAGGTAAAGTAGTGAAAAGTGAAGGTAGGAAATGAATTACATTGAAACAAAACACACGATAGGGATGAAAGTAAATATGAAAATAAGTGTTAATATGTGTTGCTCCTGAGGTAAAACAGCCACAACAGTCCAGGGGGACCCACATCCCGGAAAAGCACCCCCATCTGATAATCCAATATACATTTGTGCAGGACTCACCTTGCTCTGCATGCAGTCTAAGAAATGTCAGGAACCTAATTAAAACCAATATATAGGACAGGTGGGCGTGGGTGCTACCACCAGGCAGAAGGGGTCTCTGGCCTTCTATTGTGTATGTGAATACACAGCATTAGGTATACAGGGGAGGGGTCCTGGGGTGCACACCGGTAATGAGAGGTGCGACCCTGCGGAGACCTTTCAGTAGAACTGCATACAAAGAAAAAGGTTGCAGGTGCACAATTCAAACATTACCAAATTATTAATAATAATAATTGCAATAAAATTTTGCATTTTAAGCGAGGTTCTTCGCTTAGTTATGGCCATAAGTAACGGCTTGCCCACCGCGTCCAGGTGACCTCATTAGTCGGGCAAGTCCCTAACATTTTGGGGGGTACAAATCTAGGGTGCGGGACCCCCCAAAAATGAAGCAGCTGAGTGACCCCAGGGCAACACAAAAGTGAAAAAATATATAGTGAAAAAGTGAAAATAGGTTAGTGAGAGAGGCTGCTGAAAACAGCAGGGGTAAATTAGTGAGAAGTAATGAAGGGGGAGATAAAGTAGTGAGAGGTAAAGTAGTGAAAAGTGAAGGTAGGAAATGAATTACATTGAAACAAAACACACGATAGGGATGAAAGTAGGAAGCACAATTTAGCAGTGGGTTGCAGAGAAAAAGAAATATGCTGGCAAAAAAATCCAATTGAGTGATTAAACAGCTCTTGGATGGTTTTTCACCTATTACTAAATTAAACTCGCTTCATTGGAAAGGCAGCAAGATGCATCCTCATTTCAATATCTACTGAAATAATACAGGTTGACACCAGGAAACATTAACGCCACTGCATCCTTGCTGCTTTCTCATGTGGAAGTCTGTTTAATGTGAAAACAAGGTGATATCTAATTAGCACACAGGTAAGGAATTAAGAAAATCTTTATTTAAGGGTGAAGATGTTTCTCACAAAATCGTTGCCCCAATGCATCATTGAAATTCAAGCTGGAAAGATGATTTTAATATATCACTTGTACATTTTGTATTGCTCTTCTGGTGACAATGTAGTTTGTTTTTGTCAATTACCATTTTAATAATAGGGTAAAGAAAATTAAGTGGATTTTTGAAAGAAAACATTACTGTCAATATACTATTAAAACAAATTAAAATGGTAAAAGTTATTGTACTTTAAGTAAAAATAAAAGCTAAAATATCAATCCCAGTTTTGGATTACTTTAATGAACAAAAAAAAATGCATATAGCAAAGGATAGTTTCAATCTGCCTACCTCTGGGTTATGGGCCCAGCATGCTTCCATTGCAGTACTCTGCTGCACATGTAAGTGCAAGAGATCCTGAAGCACTCACTCATCATGCGAAAGTACCAATGTGTTTCTTCATTGGTTGCTGGAAGAAACATCTTACAAAAACTCTCCAGATTATTGACTTTTTAAAGTTTTTCTAGGAAACGTTCTAGATGAATGCTTATTAGTCTTTGTCAGTATGTACTTTTTGCAAAGTGTCTCTGTGGCGCAATAGGTTAGTGTGTTCAGCTATTAATCAAAAGGTTGGTGGTTCAATCCCACCCAGGGACGTAATTGACCTTGTAATCAGATTTTGGTGATATTTAAGTAGACAAGTCAAAATTGCAAACCCCCTCTTATGGTGTAGGGTACCTGGCCTTCTCTGATGTAATCAGAGTTAGATTTGATTAAGTGATTTTATAAAAAAACAGCTAGGAAGCACAATTTAGCAGTGGGTTGCAGAGAAAAAGAAAAATGCTGGCAGAAAAACCCAATTGAGTGATTAAACAGCTCTTCATTTTCTGGCTTTATTTTTATGATAACAAATTTGTTCTCTGAAAAGTGTCCACAAAGCCAAGTATCTGATTAACATCTTTGTAGGGATGTTTTTTCACCTATTACTAAATTAAACTTGCTTCATTGGAAAGGCAGCAAGATGCATCCTCATTTCAATATCTACTGAAATAATACAGGTTGACACCAGGAAACATTAACGCCACTGCATCTTTGCTGTTTTCTCATGTGGAAGTCAGTTTAATGTGAAAACAAGGTGATATCTAATTAGCACACAGGTAAGGAATTAAGAAAATCTTTATTTAAGGGTGAAGATGTTTCTCACAAAATCGTTGCCCCAATGCATCATTGAAATTCAAGCTGGAAAGATGATTTTAATATATCACTTGTACATTTTGTATTGCTCTTCTGGTGACAATGTAGTTTGTTTTTGTCAATTACCATTTTAATAATCGGGTAAAGAAAATTAATTGGATTTTTGAAAGAAAACAATACTGTCAATATACTATTAAAACAAATTAAAATGGTAAAAGTTATTGTACTTTAAGTAAAAATAAAAGAGCAAAAATATCAATCCCAGTTTTGGATTACTTTAATTAACAAAAAAAATGCATATAGCAGAGGATAGTTTCAATCTGCCTACCTCTGGGTTATGGACCCAGCATGCTTCCATTACAGTACTCTGCTGCACATGTAAGTGCAAGAGATCCTGAAGCACTCACTCATCATGGGAAAGTACCAATGTGTTTCTTCATTGGTTGATGGAAGAAACATCTAACAAAAACTCTCCACATTATTGACTTTTTAAAATGTTTCTAGGAATCGTTCTAGATGAATGCTTATTAGCCTTTGTCAGTATGTACTTTTGCAAAGTGTCGCTGTGGCGCAATCAGTTAGTGTGTAAGGCTATTAACCAAAAGGTTGGTGGTTCAATCCCACCAAGAGACTTAATTGACCTTGTTATCAGATTTTGGTGATCTTTAAGTAGACAAGTCAAAATTTCAAACCCCCTGTTATGGTGTAGGGTTCCTGGCCTTCTCTGATGTAATCAGAGTTAGATTTGATTCAGTGATTTTATAAAAACAGCTAGGAAGCACAATTTAGCAGTGGGTTGCAGAGAAAAAGAAATATGCTGGCAGAAAAATCCAATTGAGTGATTAAACAGCTCTTCATTTTCTGGCTTTATTTTTATGCTAACTAATTTGTTCTCTGAAAAGTGTCCACAAAGCCAAGTATCTGATTAACATCTTTGTAGGGATGGTTTTTCACCTATTACTAAATTAAACTTGCTTCATTGGAAAGGCAGCAAGATGCATCCTCATTTCAATGTCTACTGAAATAATACAGGTTGACACCAGGAAACATTAACGCCACTGCATCCTTGCTGCTTTCTCATGTGGAAGTCTGTTTAATGTGAAAACAAGGTGATATCTAATTAGCACACAGGTAAGGAATTAAGAAAATCTTTATTTAAGGGTGAAGATGTTTCTCACAAAATCGTTGCCCCAATGCATCATTGAAATTCAAGCTGGAAAGATGATTTTAATATATCACTTGTACATTTTGTATTGCTCTTCTGGTGACAATGTAGTTTGCTTTTGTCAATTACCATTTTAATAATCGGGTAAAGAAAATTAATTGGATTTTTGAAAGAAAACAATACTGTCAATATACTATTAAAACAAATTAAAATGGTAAAAGTTATTGTACTTTAAGTAAAAATAAAAGAGCAAAAATATCAATCCCAGTTTTGGATTACTTTAATTAACAAAAAAAAATGCATATAGCAGAGGATAGTTTCAATCTGCTTACCTCTGGGTTATGGACCCAGCATGCTTCCATTACAGTACTCTGCTGCACATGTAAGTGCAAGAGATCCTGAAGCACTCACTCATCATGGGAAAGTACCAATGTGTTTCTTCATTGGTTGATGGAAGAAACATCATACAAAAACTCTCCACATTATTTACTTTTTAAAATGTTTCTAGGAATCGTTCTAGATGAGTGCTTATTAGCCTTTGTCAGTATGTACTTTTGCAAAGTGTCGCTGTGGCGCAATCAGTTAGTGTGTAAGGCTATTAACCAAAAGGTTGGTGGTTCAATCCCACCCAGGGACTTAATTGACTTTGTTATCAGATTTTGGTGATCTTTAAGTAGACAAGTCAAAATTTCAAACCCCCTGTTATGGTGTAGGGTACCTGGCCTTCTCTGATGTAATCAGTGTTAGATTTGATTCAGTGATTTTATAAAAACAGCTAGGAAGCACAATTTAGCAGTGGGTTGCAGAGAAAAAGAAATATGCTGGCAGAAAAATCCAATTGAGTGATTAAACAGCTCTTCATTTTCTGGCTTTATTTTTATGCTAACTAATTTGTTCTCTGAAAAGTGTCCACAAAGCCAAGTATCTGATTAACATATTTGTAGGGATGGTTTTTCACCTATTACTAAATTAAACTTGCTTCATTGGAAAGGCAGCAAGATGCATCCTCATTTCAATATCTACTGAAATAATACAGGTTGACACCAGGAAACATTAATGCCACTGCATCCTTGCTGCTTTCTCATGTGGAAGTCTGTTTAATGTGAAAACAAGGTGATATCTAATTAGCACACAGGTAAGGAATTAAGAAAATCTTTATTTAAGGGTGAAGATGTTTCTCACAAAATCGTTGCCCCAATGCATCATTGAAATTCAAGCTGGAAAGATGATTTTAATATATCACTTGTACATTTTGTATTGCTCTTCTGGTGACAATGTAGTTTGCTTTTGTCAATTACCATTTTAATAATCGGGTAAAGAAAATTAATTGGATTTTTGAAAGAAAACAATACTGTCAATATACTATTAAAACAAATTAAAATGGTAAAAGTTATTGTACTTTAAGTAAAAATAAAAGAGCAAAAATATCAATCCCAGTTTTGGATTACTTTAACAAAAAAAAATGCATATAGCAGAGGATAGTTTCAATCTGCCTACCTCTGGGTTATGGACCCAGCATGCTTCCATTACAGTACTCTGCTGCACATGTAAGTGCAAGAGATCCTGAAGCACTCACTCATCATGGGAAAGTACCAATGTGTTTCTTCATTGGTTGATGGAAGAAACATCATACAAAAACTCTCCACATTATTGACTTTTTAAAATGTTTCTAGGAATCGTTCTAGATGAATGCTTATTAGCCTTTCTCAGTATGTACTTTTGCAAAGTGTCGCTGTGGCGCAATCAGTTAGTGTGTAAGGCTATTAACCAAAAGGTTGGTGGTTCAATCCCACCCAGGGACTTAATTGACCTTGTCATCAGATTTTGGTGATCTTTAAGTAGACAAGTCAAAATTTCAAACCCCCTGTTATGGTGTAGGGTACCTGGCCTTCTCTGATGTAATCAGAGTTAGATTTGATTCAGTGATTTTATAAAAACAGCTAGGAAGCACAATTTAGCAGTGGGTTGCAGAGAAAAAGAAATATGCTGGCAAAAAAATCCAATTGAGTGATTAAACAGCTCTTCATTTTCTGGCTTTATTTTTATGCTAACAAATTTGTTCTCTGAAAAGTGTCCACAAAGCCAAGTCTCTGATTAACACCTTTGTAGGGATGGTTTTTCACCTATTACTATATTAAACTTGCTTCATTGGAAAGGCAGCAAGATGCATCTTCATTTCAATGTCTACTGTAATAATACAGGTTGACACCAGGAAACATTAACGCCACTGCATCCTTGCTGCTTTCGCATGTAATAGTCTGTTTAATGTGAAAACAAGGTGATATCTAATTAGCACACAGGTAAGGAATTAAGAAAATCTTTATTTAAGGGTGAAGATGTTTCTCACAAAATCGTTGCCCCAATGCATCATTGAAATTCAAGCTGGAAAGATGATTTTAATATATCACTTGTACATTTTGTATTGCTCTTCTGGTGACAATGTAGTTTGTTTTTGTCAATTACCATTTTAATAATCGGGTAAAGAAAATTAATTGGATTTTTGAAAGAAAACAATACTGTCAATATACTATTAAAACAAATTAAAATGGTAAAAGTTATTGTACTTTAAGTAAAAATAAAAGAGCAAAAATATCAATCCCAGTTTTGGATTACCTTAATTAACAAAAAAAATGCATATAGCAGAGGATAGTTTCAATCTGCCTACCTCTGGGTTATGGACCCAGCATGCTTCCATTACAGTACTCTGCTGCACATGTAAGTGCAAGAGATCCTGAAGCACTCACTCATCATGGGAAAGTACCAATGTGTTTCTTCATTGGTTGATGGAAGAAACATCTTACAAAAACTCTCCACATTATTGACTTTTTAAAATGTTTCTAGGAATCGTTCTAGATGAATGCTTATTAGCCTTTGTCAGTAAGTACTTTTGCAAAGTGTCGCTGTGGCGCAATAAGTTAGTGTGTAAGGCTATTAACCAAAAGGTTGGTGGTTCAATCCCACCCAGGGACTTAATGGACCTTGTTATCAGATTTTGGTGATCTTTAAGTAGACAAGTCAAAATTTCAAACCCCCTGTTATGGTGTAGGGTACCTGGCCTTCTCTGATGTAATCAGAGTTAGATTTGATTAAGTGATTTTATAAAAACAGCTAAGAAGCACAATTTAGCAGTGGGTTGCAGAGAAAAAGAAATATGCTGGCAGAAAAATCCAATTGAGTGATTAAACAGCTCTTCATTTTCTGGCTTTATTTTTATGCTAACAAATTTGTTCTCTGAAAAGTGTCCACTAAGCCAAGTCTCTGATTAACACCTTTGTAGGGATGGTTTTTCACCTATTACTATATTAAACTTGCTTCATTGGAATGGCAGCAAGATGCATCTTCATTTCAATGTCTACAGAAATAATACAGGTTGACACCAGGAAACATTAACGCCACTGCATCCTTGCTGCTTTCGCATGTAATAGTCTGTTTAATGTGAAAACAAGGTGATATCTAATTAGCACACAGGTAAGGAATTAAGAAAATCTTTATTTAAGGGTGAAGATGTTTCTCACAAAATCGTTGCCCCAATGCATCATTGAAATTCAAGCTGGAAAGATGATTTTAATATATCACTTGTACATTTTGTATTGCTCTTCTGGTGACAATGTAGTTTGTTTTTGTCAATTACCATTTTAATAATAGGGTAAAGAAAATTAAGTGGATTTTTGAAAGAAAACATTACTGTCAATATACTATTAAAACAAATTAAAATGGTAAAAGTTATTGTACTTTAAGTAAAAATAAAAGCTAAAATATCAATCCCAGTTTTGGATTACTTTAATGAACAAAAAAAAATGCATATAGCAAAGGATAGTTTCAATCTGCCTACCTCTGGGTTATGGGCCCAGCATGCTTCCATTGCAGTACTCTGCTGCACATGTAAGTGCAAGAGATCCTGAAGCACTCACTCATCATGCGAAAGTACCAATGTGTTTCTTCATTGGTTGCTGGAAGAAACATCTTACAAAAACTCTCCAGATTATTGACTTTTTAAAGTTTTTCTAGGAAACGTTCTAGATGAATGCTTATTAGTCTTTGTCAGTATGTACTTTTTGCAAAGTGTCTCTGTGGCGCAATCGGTTAGTGTGTTCAGCTATTAATCAAAAGGTTGGTGGTTCAATCCCACCCAGGGACGTAATTGACCTTGTAATCAGATTTTGGTGATATTTAAGTAGACAAGTCAAAATTGCAAACCCCCTCTTATGGTGTAGGGTACCTGGCCTTCTCTGATGTAATCAGAGTTAGATTTGATTAAGTGATTTTATAAAAAAACAGCTAGGAAGCACAATTTAGCAGTGGGTTGCAGAGAAAAAGAAAAATGCTGGCAGAAAAATCCAATTGAGTGATTAAACAGCTCTTCATTTTCTGGCTTTATTGAAAAGTGTCCACAAAGCCAAGTATCTGATTAACATCTTTGTAGGGATGTTTTTTCACCTATTACTAAATTAAACTTGCTTCATTGGAAAGGCAGCAAGATGCATCCTCATTTCAATATCTACGGAAATAATACAGGTTGACACCAGGAAACATTAACGCCACTGCATCTTTGCTGTTTTCTCATGTGGAAGTCTGTTTAATGTGAAAACAAGGTGATATCTAATTAGCACACAGGTAAGGAATTAAGAAAATCTTTATTTAAGGGTGAAGATGTTTCTCACAAAATCGTTGCCCCAATGCATAATTGAAATTCAAGCTGGAAAGATGATTTTAATATATCACTTGTACATTTTGTATTGCTCTTCTGGTGACAATGTAGTTTGTTTTTGTCAATTACCATTTTAATAATCGGGTAAAGAAAATTAATTGGATTTTTGAAAGAAAACAATACTGTCAATATACTATTAAAACAAATTAAAATGGTAAAAGTTATTGTACTTTAAGTAAAAATAAAAGAGCAAAAATATCAATCCCAGTTTTGGATTACTTTAATTAACAAAAAAAAATGCATATAGCAGAGGATAGTTTCAATCTGCCTACCTTTGGGTTATGGACCCAGCATGCTTCCATTACAGTACTCTGCTGCACATGTAAGTGCAAGAGATCCTGAAGCACTCACTCATCATGGGAAAGTACCAATGTGTTTCTTCATTGGTTGATGGAAGAAACATCTTACAAAAACTCTCCACATTATTGACACTAGAATGAAAATTTTAAAGCCTCCTGTTAGTGCTTCATCTACACGTTATAGCCCTGAATTTTCCAATGCCTATCTCTGTGCAAAAGAGAGATATCGGCAAGGAAATGCTGTATTGTACCTTTGCATTTTTCTCCCAAACGAAAGACACTAGAATGAAAATTTTAAAGCCTCCTGTTAGTGCTTCATCTACACGTTATAGCCCTGCATTTTCCAATGCCTATCTCTTTGCAAAAGAGAGATATCGGCAAGGAAATGCTGCATTGTACCTTTGCATTTTTCTCCCAAACGAAAGACACTAGAATGACAATTGTAAAGCCTCCTGTTAGTGCTTCATCTACACGTTATAGCCCTGCATTTTCCAATGCCTAGCTCTTTGCAAAAGAGAGATATTGGCAAGGAAAAGCTGTATTGTACCTTTGCATTTTTCTCCCAAACGAAGGACACTAGATTGAAAATTTTAAAGCCTCCTATTAGTGCTTCATCTACACGTTATAGCCCTGAATTTTCCAATGCCTATCTCTTTGCAAAAGAGAGATATCGGCAAGGAAAAGCTGCATTGTACTTTTGCATTTTTCTCCCAAACGAAAGACACTAGAATGAAAATTTTAAAGCCTCCTTTTAGTGCTTCATCTACACGTAATAGTCCTGAATTTTCCAATGCCTATCTCTTTGCAAAAGAGAGATATCGGCAAGGAAATGCTGTATTGTACCTTTGCATTTTTCTCCCAAACGAAAGACACTAGAATGAAAATTTTAAAGCCTCCTGTTAGTGCTTCATCTACACGTTATAGCCCTGCATTTTCCAATGCCTATCTCTTTGCAAAAGAGAGATATCGGCAAGGAAAAGCTGTATTGTACCTTTGCATTTTTCTCCCAAACGAAAGACACTAGAATGAAAATTTTAAAGCCTCCTGTTAGTGCTTCATCTACACGTTATAGCCCTGAATTTTCCAATGCCTATCTCTGTGCAAAAGAGAGATATCGGCAAGGAAATGCTGTATTGTACCTTTGCATTTTTCTCCCAAACGAAAGACACTAGAATGAAAATTTTAAAGCCTCCTGTTAGTGCTTCATCTACACGTTATAGCCCTGCATTTTCCAATGCCTATCTCTTTGCAAAAGAGAGATATCGGCAAGGAAATGCTGCATTGTACCTTTGCATTTTTCTCCCAAACGAAAGACACTAGAATGAAAATTGTAAAGCCTCCTGTTAGTGCTTCATCTACACGTTATAGCCCTGCATTTTCCAATGCCTAGCTCTTTGCAAAAGAGAGATATTGGCAAGGAAAAGCTGTATTGTACCTTTGCATTTTTCTCCCAAACGAAAGACACTAGAATGAAAATTTTAAAGCCTCCTGTTAGTGCTTCATCTACACGTTATAGCCCTGCATTTTCCAATGCCTATCTCTTTGCAAAAGAGAGATATCGGCAAGGAAAAGCTGCATTGTACCTTTGCATTTTTCTCCCAAACGAAAGACACTAGAATGAAAATTGTAAAGCCTCCTGTTAGTGCTTCATCTACACGTTATAGCCCTGCATTTTCCAATGCCTAGCTCTTTGCAAAAGAGAGATATCGGCAAGGAAATGCTGTATTGTACCTTTGCATTTTTCTCCCAAACGAAAGACACTAGAATGAAAATTTTAAAGCCTCCTGTTAGTGCTTCATCTACACGTTATAGCCCTGAATTTTCCAATGCCTATCTCTTTGCAAAAGAGAGATATCGGCAAGGAAAAACTGTATTGTACCTTTGCATTTTTCTCCCAAACGAAAGACACTAGAATGAAAATTTTAAAGCCTCCTGTTAGTGCTTCATCTACACGTTATAGCCCTGAATTTTCCAATGCCTAGCTCTTTGCAAAAGAGAGATATTGGCAAGGAAAAGCTGTATTGTACCTTTGCATTTTTCTCCCAAACGAAGGACACTAGATTGAAAATTTTAAAGCCTCCTATTAGTGCTTCATCTACACGTTATAGCCCTGAATTTTCCAATGCCTATCTCTTTGCAAAAGAGAGATATCGGCAAGGAAAAGCTGTATTGTACCTTTGCATTTTTCTCCCAAACGAAGGACACTAGAATGAAAATTTTAAAGCCTCCTGTTAGTGCTTCATCTACACGTTATAGCCCTGAATTTTCCAATGCCTATCTCTTTGCAAAAGAGAGATATCGGCAAGGAAAAGCTGTATTGTACCTTTGCATTTTTCTCCCAAACGAAAGACACTAGAATGAAAATTTTAAAGCCTCCTGTTAGTGCTTCATCTACACGTTATAGCCCTGCATTTTCCAATGCCTATCTCTTTGCAAAAGAGAGATATCGGCAAGGAAAAGCTGCATTGTACCTTTGCATTTTTCTCCCAAACGAAAGACACTAGAATGAAAATTGTAAAGCCTCCTGTTAGTGCTTCATCTACACGTTATAGCCCTGCATTTTCCAATGCCTAGCTCTTTGCAAAAGAGAGATATTGGCAAGGAAAAGCTGTATTGTACCTTTGCATTTTTCTCCCAAACGAAGGACACTAGATTGAAAATTTTAAAGCCTCCTATTAGTGCTTCATCTACACGTTATAGCCCTGAATTTTCCAATGCCTATCTCTTTGCAAAAGAGAGATATCGGCAAGGAAAAGCTGCATTGTACTTTTGCATTTTTCTCCCAAACGAAAGACACTAGAATGAAAATTTTAAAGCCTCCTTTTAGTGCTTCATCTACACGTTATAGCCCTGCATTTTCCAATGCCTATCTCTTTGCAAAAGAGAGATATCGGCAAGGAAAAGCTGTATTGTACCTTTGCATTTTTCTCCCAAACGAAAGACACTAGAATGAAAATTGTAAAGCCTCCTGTTAGTGCTTCATCTACACGTTATAGCCCTGAATTTTCCAATGCCTATCTCTTTGCAAAAGAGAGATATCGGCAAGGAAAAGCTGCATTGTACTTTTGCATTTTTCTCCCAAACGAAAGACACTAGAATGAAAATTTTAAAGCCTCCTTTTAGTGCTTCATCTACACGTAATAGTCCTGAATTTTCCAATGCCTATCTCTTTGGAAAAGAGAGATATCGGCAAGGAAATGCTGTATTGTACCTTTGCATTTTTCTCCCAAACGAAAGACACTAGAATGAAAATTTTAAAGCCTCCTGTTAGTGCTTCATCTACACGTTATAGCCCTGCATTTTCCAATGCCTATCTCTTTGCAAAAGAGAGATATCGGCAAGGAAAAGCTGTATTGTACCTTTGCATTTTTCTCCCAAACGAAAGACACTAGAATGAAAATTTTAAAGCCTCCTGTTAGTGCTTCATCTACACGTTATAGCCCTGAATTTTCCAATGCCTATCTCTTTGCAAAAGAGAGATATCGGCAAGGAAAAGCTGTATTGTACCTTTGCATTTTTCTCCCAAACGAAAGACACTAGAATGAAAATTGTAAAGCCTCCTGTTAGTGCTTCATCTACACGTTATAGCCCTGCATTTTCCAATGCCTATCTCTTTGCAAAAGAGAGATATCGGCAAGGAAAAGCTGCATTGTACCTTTGCATTTTTCTCCCAAACGAAAGACACTAGAATGAAAATTGTAAAGCCTCCTGTTAGTGCTTCATCTACACGTTATAGCCCTGCCTTTTCCAATGCCTAGCTCTTTGCAAAAGAGAGATATCGGCAAGGAAATGCTGTATTGTACCTTTGCATTTTTCTCCCAAACGAAAGACACTAGAATGAAAATTTTAAAGCCTCCTGTTAGTGCTTCATCTACACGTTATAGCCCTGAATTTTCCAATGCCTATCTCTTTGCAAAAGAGAGATATCGGCAAGGAAAAACTGTATTGTACCTTTGCATTTTTCTCCCAAACGAAAGACACTAGAATGAAAATTTTAAAGCCTCCTGTTAGTGCTTCATCTACACGTTATAGCCCTGAATTTTCCAATGCCTAGCTCTTTGCAAAAGAGAGATATTGGCAAGGAAAAGCTGTATTGTACCTTTGCATTTTTCTCCCAAACGAAGGACACTAGATTGAAAATTTTAAAGCCTCCTATTAGTGCTTCATCTACACGTTATAGCCCTGAATTTTCCAATGCCTATCTCTTTGCAAAAGAGAGATATCGGCAAGGAAAAGCTGTATTGTACCTTTGCATTTTTCTCCCAAACGAAGGACACTAGAATGAAAATTTTAAAGCCTCCTGTTAGTGCTTCATCTACACGTTATAGCCCTGAATTTTCCAATGCCTATCTCTTTGCAAAAGAGAGATATCGGCAAGGAAAAGCTGTATTGTACCTTTGCATTTTTCTCCCAAACGAAAGACACTAGAATGAAAATTTTAAAGCCTCCTGTTAGTGCTTCATCTACACGTTATAGCCCTGCATTTTCCAATGCCTATCTCTTTGCAAAAGAGAGATATCGGCAAGGAAAAGCTGCATTGTACCTTTGCATTTTTCTCCCAAACGAAAGACACTAGAATGAAAATTGTAAAGCCTCCTGTTAGTGCTTCATCTACACGTTATAGCCCTGCATTTTCCAATGCCTAGCTCTTTGCAAAAGAGAGATATTGGCAAGGAAAAGCTGTATTGTACCTTTGCATTTTTCTCCCAAACGAAGGACACTAGATTGAAAATTTTAAAGCCTCCTATTAGTGCTTCATCTACACGTTATAGCCCTGAATTTTCCAATGCCTATCTCTTTGCAAAAGAGAGATATCGGCAAGGAAAAGCTGCATTGTACTTTTGCATTTTTCTCCCAAACGAAAGACACTAGAATGAAAATTTTAAAGCCTCCTTTTAGTGCTTCATCTACACGTTATAGCCCTGCATTTTCCAATGCCTATCTCTTTGCAAAAGAGAGATATCGGCAAGGAAAAGCTGTATTGTACCTTTGCATTTTTCTCCCAAACGAAAGACACTAGAATGAAAATTGTAAAGCCTCCTGTTAGTGCTTCATCTACACGTTATAGCCCTGAATTTTCCAATGCCTATCTCTTTGCAAAAGAGAGATATCGGCAAGTAAAAACTGTATTGTACCTTTGCATTTTTCTCCCAAACGAAAGACACTAGAATGAAAATTTTAAAGCCTCCTGTTAGTGCTTCATCTACACGTTATAGCCCTGAATTTTCCAATGCCTAGCTCTTTGCAAAAGAGAGATATCGGCAAGGAAAAGCTGTATTGTACCTTTGCATTTTTCTCCCAAACGAAGGACACTAGAATGAAAATTTTAAAGCCTCCTGTTAGTGCTTCATCTACACGTTATAGCCCTGAATTTTCCAATGCCTATCTCTTTGCAAAAGAGAGATATCGGCAAGGAAAAGCTGTATTGTACCTTTGCATTTTTCTCCCAAACGAAAGACACTAGAATGAAAATTTTAAAGCCTCCTGTTAGTGCTTCATCTACACGTTATAGCCCTGAATTTTCCAATGCCTATCTCTGTGCAAAAGAGAGATATCGGCAAGGAAATGCTGTATTGTACCTTTGCATTTTTCTCCCAAACGAAAGACACTAGAATGAAAATTTTAAAGCCTCCTGTTAGTGCTTCATCTCCACGTTATAGCCCTGCATTTTCCAATGCCTATCTCTTTGCAAAAGAGAGATATCGGCAAGGAAATGCTGCATTGTACCTTTGCATTTTTCTCCCAAACGAAAGACACTAGAATGAAAATTGTAAAGCCTCCTGTTAGTGCTTCATCTACACGTTATAGCCCTGCATTTTCCAATGCCTAGCTCTTTGTAAAAGAGAGATATTGGCAAGGAAAAGCTGTATTGTACCTTTGCATTTTTCTCCCAAACGAAGGACACTAGATTGAAAATTTTAAAGCCTCCTATTAGTGCTTCATCTACACGTTATAGCCCTGAATTTTCCAATGCCTATCTCTTTGCAAAAGAGAGATATCGGCAAGGAAAAGCTGCATTGTACTTTTGCATTTTTCTCCCAAACGAAAGACACTAGAATGAAAATTTTAAAGCCTCCTTTTAGTGCTTCATCTACACGTAATAGTCCTGAATTTTCCAATGCCTATCTCTTTGCAAAAGAGAGATATCGGCAAGGAAATGCTGTATTGTACCTTTGCATTTTTCTCCCAAACGAAAGACACTAGAATGAAAATTTCAAAGCCTCCTGTTAGTGCTTCATCTACACGTTATAGCCCTGCATTTTCCAATGCCTATCTCTTTGCAAAAGAGAGATATCGGCAAGGAAAAGCTGTATTGTACCTTTGCATTTTTCTCCCAAACGAAAGACACTAGAATGAAAATTGTAAAGCCTCCTGTTAGTGCTTCATCTACACGTTATAGCCCTGCATTTTCCAATGCCTATCTCTTTGCAAAAGAGAGATATCGGCAAGGAAAAGCTGCAATGTACTTTTGCATTTTTCTCCCAAACGAAAGACACTAGAATGAAAAATTTAAAGCCTCCTTTTAGTGCTTCATCTACACGTAATAGTCCTGAATTTTCCAATGCCTATCTCTTTGCAAAAGAGAGATATCGGCAAGGAAATGCTGTATTGTACCTTTGCATTTTTCTCCCAAACGAAAGACACTAGAATGAAAATTTTAAAGCCTCCTGTTAGTGCTTCATCTACACGTTATAGCCCTGCATTTTCCAATGCCTATCTCTTTGCAAAAGAGAGATATCGGCAAGGAAAAGCTGTATTGTACCTTTGCATTTTTCTCCCAAACGAAAGACACTAGAATGAAAATTGTAAAGCCTCCTGTTAGTGCTTCATCTACACGTTATAGCCCTGAATTTTCCAATGCCTATCTCTTTGCAAAAGAGAGATATCGGCAAGGAAAAACTGTATTGTACCTTTGCATTTTTCTCCCAAACGAAGGACACTAGATTGAAAATTTTAAAGCTTCCTATTAGTGCTTCATCTACACGTTATAGCCCTGAATTTTCCAATGCCTATCTCTTTGCAAAAGAGAGATATCGGCAAGGAAAAGCTGTATTGTACCTTTGCATTTTTCTACCAAACGAAGGACACTAGAATGAAAATTTTAAAGCCTCCTGTTAGTGCTTCATCTACACGTTATAGCCCTGAATTTTCCAATGCCTATCTCTTTGCAAAAGAGAGATATCGGCAAGGAAAAGCTGTATTGTACCTTTGCATTTTTCTCCCAAACGAAAGACACTAGAATGAAAATTTTAAAGCCTCCTGTTAGTGCTTCATCTACACGTTATAGCCCTGCATTTGCCAATGCCTATCTCTTTACAAAAGAGAGATATCGGCAAGGAAAAGCTGCATTGTACCTTTGCATTTTTCTCCCAAACGAAAGACACTAGAATGAAAATTGTAAAGCCTCCTGTTAGTGCTTCATCTACACGTTATAGCCCTGAATTTTCCAATGCCTAGCTCTTTGCAAAAGAGAGATATTGGCAAGGAAAAGCTGTATTGTACCTTTGCATTTTTCTCCCAAACGAAGGACACTAGATTGAAAATTTTAAAGCCTCCTATTAGTGCTTCATCTACACGTTATAGCCCTGAATTTTCCAATGCCTATCTCTTTGCAAAAGAGAGATATCGGCAAGGAAAAGCTGTATTGTACCTTTGCATTTTTCTCCCAAACGAAGGACACTAGAATGAAAATTTTAAAGCCTCCTGTTAGTGCTTCATCTACACGTTATAGCCCTGAATTTTCCAATGCCTATCTCTTTGCAAAAGAGAGATATCGGCAAGGAAAAGCTGTATTGTACCTTTGCATTTTTCTCCCAAACGAAAGACACTAGAATGAAAATTTTAAAGCCTCCTGTTAGTGCTTCATCTACACGTTATAGCCCTGCATTTTCCAATGCCTATCTCTTTGCAAAAGAGAGATATCGGCAAGGAAAAGCTGCATTGTACCTTTGCATTTTTCTCCCAAACGAAAGACACTAGAATGAAAATTGTAAAGCCTCCTGTTAGTCCCTCATCTACACGTTATAGCCCTGCATTTTCCAATGCCTAGCTCTTTGCAAAAGAGAGATATTGGCAAGGAAAAGCTGTATTGTACCTTTGCATTTTTCTCCCAAACGAAGGACACTAGATTGAAAATTTTAAAGCCTCCTATTAGTGCTTCATCTACACGTTATAGCCCTGAATTTTCCAATGCCTATCTCTTTGCAAAAGAGAGATATCGGCAAGGAAAAGCTGCATTGTACTTTTGCATTTTTCTCCCAAACGAAAGACACTAGAATGAAAATTTTAAAGCCTCCTTTTAGTGCTTCATCTACACGTTATAGCCCTGCATTTTCCAATGCCTATCTCTTTGCAAAAGAGAGATATCGGCAAGGAAAAGCTGTATTGTACCTTTGCATTTTTCTCCCAAACGAAAGACACTAGAATGAAAATTGTAAAGCCTCCTGTTAGTGCTTCATCTACACGTTATAGCCCTGAATTTTCCAATGCCTATCTCTTTGCAAAAGAGAGATATCGGCAAGTAAAAACTGTATTGTACCTTTGCATTTTTCTCCCAAACGAAAGACACTAGAATGAAAATTTTAAAGCCTCCTGTTAGTGCTTCATCTACACGTTATAGCCCTGAATTTTCCAATGCCTAGCTCTTTGCAAAAGAGAGATATCGGCAAGGAAAAGCTGTATTGTACCTTTGCATTTTTCTCCCAAACGAAGGACACTAGAATGAAAATTTTAAAGCCTCCTGTTAGTGCTTCATCTACACGTTATAGCCCTGAATTTTCCAATGCCTATCTCTTTGCAAAAGAGAGATATCGGCAAGGAAAAGCTGTATTGTACCTTTGCATTTTTCTCCCAAACGAAAGACACTAGAATGAAAATTTTAAAGCCTCCTGTTAGTGCTTCATCTACACGTTATAGCCCTGAATTTTCCAATGCCTATCTCTGTGCAAAAGAGAGATATCGGCAAGGAAATGCTGTATTGTACCTTTGCATTTTTCTCCCAAACGAAAGACACTAGAATGAAAATTTTAAAGCCTCCTGTTAGTGCTTCATCTCCACGTTATAGCCCTGCATTTTCCAATGCCTATCTCTTTGCAAAAGAGAGATATCGGCAAGGAAATGCTGCATTGTACCTTTGCATTTTTCTCCCAAACGAAAGACACTAGAATGAAAATTGTAAAGCCTCCTGTTAGTGCTTCATCTACACGTTATATCCCTGCATTTTCCAATGCCTATCTCTTTGCAAAAGAGAGATACCGGCAAGGAAAAGCTGTATTGTACCTTTGCATTTTTCTCCCAAACGAAAGACACTAGAATGAAAATTGTAAAGCCTCCTGTTAGTGCTTCATCTACACGTTATAGCCCTGAATTTTCCAATGCCTATCTCTTTGCAAAAGAGAGATATCGGCAAGGAAAAACTGTATTGTACCTTTGCATTTTTCTCCCAAACGAAAGACACTAGAATGAAAATTTTAAAGCCTCCTGTTAGTGCTTCATCTACACGTTATAGCCCTGAATTTTCCAATGCCTAGCTCTTTGCAAAAGAGAGATATTGGCAAGGAAAAGCTGTATTGTACCTTTGCATTTTTCTCCCAAACGAAGGACACTAGATTGAAAATTTTAAAGCCTCCTATTAGTGCTTCATCTACACGTTATAGCCCTGAATTTTCCAATGCCTATCTCTTTGCAAAAGAGAGATATCGGCAAGGAAAAGCTGTATTGTACCTTTGCATTTTTCTCCCAAACGAAGGACACTAGAATGAAAATTTTAAAGCCTCCTGTTAGTGCTTCATCTACACGTTATAGCCCTGAATTTTCCAATGCCTATCTCTTTGCAAAAGAGAGATATCGGCAAGGAAAAGCTGTATTGTACCTTTGCATTTTTCTCCCAAACGAAAGACACTAGAATGAAAATTTTAAAGCCTCCTGTTAGTGCTTCATCTACACGTTATAGCCCTGCATTTTCCAATGCCTATCTCTTTGCAAAAGAGAGATATCGGCAAGGAAAAGCTGCATTGTACCTTTGCATTTTTCTCCCAAACGAAAGACACTAGAATGAAAATTGTAAAGCCTCCTGTTAGTGCTTCATCTACACGTTATAGCCCTGCATTTTCCAATGCCTAGCTCTTTGCAAAAGAGAGATATTGGCAAGGAAAAGCTGTATTGTACCTTTGCATTTTTCTCCCAAACGAAGGACACTAGATTGAAAATTTTAAAGCCTCCTATTAGTGCTTCATCTACACGTTATAGCCCTGAATTTTCCAATGCCTAGCTCTTTGCAAAAGAGAGATATTGGCAAGGAAAAGCTGTATTGTACCTTTGCATTTTTCTCCCAAACGAAGGACACTAGATTGAAAATTTTAAAGCCTCCTATTAGTGCTTTATCTACACGTTATAGCCCTGAATTTTCCAATGCCTATCTCTTTGCAAAAGAGAGATATCGGCAAGGAAAAGCTGCATTGTACTTTTGCATTTTTCTCCCAAACGAAAGACACTAGAATGAAAATTTTAAAGCCTCCTTTTAGTGCTTCATCTACACGTAATAGTCCTGAATTTTCCAATGCCTATCTCTTTGCAAAAGAGAGATATCGGCAAGGAAATGCTGTATTGTACCTTTGCATTTTTCTCCCAAACGAAAGACACTAGAATGAAAATTTTAAAGCCTCCTGTTAGTGCTTCATCTACACGTTATAGCCCTGCATTTTCCAATGCCTATCTCTTTGCAAAAGAGAGATATCGGCAAGGAAAAGCTGTATTGTACCTTTGCATTTTTCTCCCAAACGAAAGACACTAGAATGAAAATTGTAAAGCCTCCTGTTAGTGCTTCATCTACACGTTATAGCCCTGAATTTTCCAATGCCTATCTCTTTGCAAAAGAGAGATATCGGCAAGGAAAAACTGTATTGTACCTTTGCATTTTTCTCCCAAACGAAAGACACTAGAATGAAAATTTTAAAGCCTCCTGTTAGTGCTTCATCTACACGTTATAGGCCTGAATTTTCCAATGCCTAGCTCTTTGCAAAAGAGAGATATTGGCAAGGAAAAGCTGTATTGTACCTTTGCATTTTTCTCCCAAACGAAGGACACTAGAATGAAAATTTTAAAGCCTCCTGTTAGTGCTTCATCTACACGTTATAGCCCTGAATTTTCCAATGCCTATCTCTTTGCAAAAGAGAGATATCGGCAAGGAAAAGCTGTATTGTACCTTTGCATTTTTCTCCCAAACGAAAGACACTAGAATGAAAATTTTAAAGCCTCCTGTTAGTGCTTCATCTACACGTTATAGCCCTGAATTTTCCAATGCCTATCTCTGTGCAAAAGAGAGATATCGGCAAGGAAATGCTGTATTGTACCTTTGCATTTTTCTCCCAAACGAAAGACACTAGAATGAAAATTTTAAAGCCTCCTGTTAGTGCTTCATCTACACGTTATAGCCCTGCATTTTCCAATGCCTAGCTCTTTGCAAAAGAGAGATATTGGCAAGGAAAAGCTGTATTGTACCTTTGCATTTTTCTCCCAAACGAAGGACACTAGATTGAAAATTTTAAAGCCTCCTATTAGTGCTTCATCTACACGTTATAGCCCTGAATTTTCCAATGCCTATCTCTTTGCAAAAGAGAGATATCGGCAAGGAAAAGCTGTATTGTACCTTTGCATTTTTCTCCCAAACGAAAGACACTAGAATGAAAATTTTAAAGCCTCCTGTTAGTGCTTCATCTACACGTTATAGCCCTGCATTTTCCAATGCCTATCTCTTTGCAAAAGAGAGATATCGGCAAGGAAAAGCTGTATTGTACCTTTGCATTTTTCTCCCAAACGAAAGACACTAGAATGAAAATTGTAAAGCCTCCTGTTAGTGCTTCATCTACACGTTATAGCCCTGAATTTTCCAATGCCTATCTCTTTGCAAAAGAGAGATATCGGCAAGGAAAAACTGTATTGTACCTTTGCATTTTTCTCCCAAACGAAAGACACTAGAATGAAAATTTTAAAGCCTCCTGTTAGTGCTTCATCTACACGTTATAGGCCTGAATTTTCCAATGCCTAGCTCTTTGCAAAAGAGAGATATCGGCAAGGAAAAGCTGTATTGTACCTTTGCATTTTTCTCCCAAACGAAGGACACTAGATTGAAAATTTTAAAGCCTCCTATTAGTGCTTCATCTACACGTTATAGCCCTGAATTTTCCAATGCCTATCTCTTTGCAAAAGAGAGATATCGGCAAGGAAAAACTGTATTGTACCTTTGCATTTTTCTCCCAAACGAAAGACACTAGAATGAAAATTGTAAAGCCTCCTGTTAGTGCTTCATCTACACGTTATAGCCCTGCATTTTCCAAATGCCTAGCTCTTTGCAAAAGAGAGATATTGGCAAGGAAAAGCTGCATTGTACCTTTGCATTTTTCTCCCAAACGAAGGACACTAGATTGAAAATTTTAAAGCCTCCTATTAGTGCTTCATCTACACGTTATAGCCCTGAATTTTCCAATGCCTATCTCTTTGTAAAAGAGAGATATCGGCAAGGATTAGCTGTATTGTACCTTTGCATTTTTCTCCCAAACGAAAGACACTAGAATGAAAATTGTAAAGCCTCCTGTTAGTGCTTCATCTACACGTTATAGCCCTGCATTTTCCAATGCCTAGCTCTTTGCAAAAGAGAGATATTGGCAAGGAAAAGCTGCATTGTACCTTTGCATTTTTCTCCCAAACGAAGGACACTAGATTGAAAATTTTAAAGCCTCCTATTAGTGCTTCATCTACACGTTATAGCCCTGAATTTTCCAATGCCTATCTCTTTGCAAAAGAGAGATATCGGCAAGGATTAGCTGTATTGTACCTTTGCATTTTTCTCCCAAACGAAGGACACTAGAATGAAAATTTTAAAGCCTCCTGTTAGTGCTTCATCTACACGTTATAGCCCTGAATTTTCCAATGCCTATCTCTGTGCAAAAGAGAGATATCGGCAAGGAAATGCTGTATTGTACCTTTGCATTTTTCTCCCAAACGAAAGACACTAGAATGAAAATTTTAAAGCCTCCTGTTAGTGCTTCATCTACACGTTATAGCCCTGCATTTTACAATGCCTATCTCTTTGCAAAAGAGAGATATCGGCAAGGAAAAGCTGCATTGTACCTTTGCATTTTTCTCCCAAACGAAAGACACTAGAATGAAAATTGTAAAGCCTCCTGTTAGTGCTTCATCTACACGTTATAGCCCTGCATTTTCCAATGCCTAGCTCTTTGCAAAAGAGAGATATTGGCAAGGAAAAGCTGTATTGTACCTTTGCATTTTTCTCCCAAACGAAGGACACTAGATTGAAAATTTTAAAGCCTCCTATTAGTGCTTCATCTACACGTTATAGCCCTGAATTTTCCAATGCCTATCTCTTTGCAAAAGAGAGATATCGGCAAGGAAAAGCTGCATTGTACTTTTGCATTTTTCTCCCAAACGAAAGACACTAGAATGAAAATTTTAAAGCCTCCTTTTAGTGCTTCATCTACACGTAATAGTCCTGAATTTTCCAATGCCTATCTCTTTGAAAAGAGAGATATCGGCAAGGAAATGCTGTATTGTACCTTTGCATTTTTCTCCCAAACGAAAGACACTAGAATGAAAATTTTAAAGCCTCCTGTTAGTGCTTCATCTACACGTTATAGCCCTGCATTTTCCAATGCCTATCTCTTTGCAAAAGAGAGATATCGGCAAGGAAAAGCTGTATTGTACCTTTGCATTTTTCTCCCAAACGAAAGACACTAGAATAAAAATTGTAAAGCCTCCTGTTAGTGCTTCATCTACACGTTATAGCCCTGAATTTTCCAATGCCTATCTCTTTGCAAAAGAGAGATATCGGCAAGGAAAAACTGTATTGTACCTTTGCATTTTTCTCCCAAACGAAAGACACTAGAATGAAAATTTTAAAGCCTCCTGTTAGTGCTTCATCTACACGTTATAGCCCTGAATTTTCCAATGCCTATCTCTGTGCAAAAGAGAGATATCGGCAAGGAAATGCTGTATTGTACCTTTGCATTTTTCTCCCAAACGAAAGACACTAGAATGAAAATTTTAAAGCCTCCTGTTAGTGCTTCATCTACACGTTATAGCCCTGCATTTTCCAATGCCTATCTCTTTGCAAAAGAGAGATATCGGCAAGGAAAAGCTGCATTGTACCTTTGCATTTTTCTCCCAAACGAAAGACACTAGAATGAAAATTGTAAAGCCTCCTGTTAGTGCTTCATCTACACGTTATAGCCCTGCATTTTCCAATGCCTAGCTCTTTGCAAAAGAGAGATATTGGCAAGGAAAAGCTGTATTGTACCTTTGCATTTTTCTCCCAAACGAAGGACACTAGATTGAAAATTTTAAAGCCTCCTATTAGTGCTTCATCTACACGTTATAGCCCTGAATTTTCCAATGCCTATCTCTTTGCAAAAGAGAGATATCGGCAAGGAAAAGCTGCATTGTACTTTTGCATTTTTCTCCCAAACGAAAGACACTGGAATGAAAATTTTAAAGCCTCCTTTTAGTGCTTCATCTACACGTAATAGTCCTGAATTTTCCAATGCCTATCTCTTTGAAAAGAGAGATATCGGCAAGGAAATGCTGTATTGTACCTTTGCATTTTTCTCCCAAACGAAAGACACTAGAATGAAAATTTTAAAGCCTCCTGTTAGTGCTTCATCTACACGTTATAGCCCTGAATTTTCCAATGCCTATCTCTGTGCAAAAGAGAGATATCGGCAAGGAAATGCTGTATTGTACCTTTGCATTTTTCTCCCAAACGAAAGACACTAGAATGAAAATTTTAAAGCCTCCTGTTAGTGCTTCATCTACACGTTATAGCCCTGCATTTTCCAATGCCTATCTCTTTGCAAAAGAGAGATATCGGCAAGGAAAAGCTGCATTGTACCTTTGCATTTTTCTCCCAAACGAAAGACACTAGAATGAAAATTGTAAAGCCTCCTGTTAGTGCTTCATCTACACGTTATAGCCCTGCATTTTCCAATGCCTAGCTCTTTGCAAAAGAGAGATATTGGCAAGGAAAAGCTGCATTGTACCTTTGCATTTTTCTCCCAAACGAAAGACACTAGAATGAACATTGTAAAGCCTCCTGTTAGTGCTTCATCTACACGTTATAGCCCTGAATTTTCCAATGCCTATCTCTTTGCAAAAGAGAGATATCGGCAAGGAAAAGCTGCATTGTACTTTTGCATTTTTCTCCCAAACGAAAGACACTAGAATGAAAATTTTAAAGCCTCCTTTTAGTGCTTCATCTACACGTAATAGTCCTGAATTTTCCAATGCCTATCTCTTTGCAAAAGAGAGATATCGGCAAGGAAATGCTGTATTGTACCTTTGCATTTTTCTCCCAAACGAAAGACACTAGAATGAAAATTTTAAAGCCTCCTGTTAGTGCTTCATCTACACGTTATAGCCCTGAATTTTCCAATGCCTAGCTCTTTGCAAAAGAGAGATATTGGCAAGGAAAAGCTGTATTGTACCTTTGCATTTTTCTCCCAAACGAAGGACACTAGATTGAAAATTTTAAAGCCTCCTATTAGTGCTTCATCTACACGTTATAGCCCTGAATTTTCCAATGCCTATCTCTTTGCAAAAGAGAGATATCGGCAAGGAAAAGCTTTATTGTACCTTTGCATTTTTCTCCCAAACGAAGGACACTAGAATGAAAATTTTAAAGCCTCCTGTTAGTGCTTCATCTACACGTTATAGCCCTGAATTTTCCAATGCCTATCTCTTTGCAAAAGAGAGATATCGGCAAGGAAAAGCTGTATTGTACCTTTGCATTTTTCTCCCAAACGAAGGACACTAGAATGAAAATTAAAGCCTCCTGTTAGTGCTTCATCTACACGTTATAGCCCTGAATTTTCCAATGCCTATCTCTTTGCAAAAGAGAGATATCGGCAAGGAAAAACTGTATTGTACCTTTGCATTTTTCTCCCAAACGAAAGACACTAGAATGAAAATTTTAAAGTCTCCTGTTAGTGCTTCATCTACACGTTATAGCCCTGAATTTTCCAATGCCTAGCTCTTTGCAAAAGAGAGATATCGGCAAGGAAAAACTGTATTGTACCTTTGCATTTTTCTCCCAAACGAAAGACACTAGAATGAAAATTTTAAAGCCTCCTGTTAGTGCTTCATCTACACGTTATAGCCCTGAATTTTCCAATGCCTAGCTCTTTGCAAAAGAGAGATATTGGCAAGGAAAAGCTGTATTTTACCTTTGCATTTTTCTCCCAAACGAAGGACACTAGATTGAAAATTTTAAAGCCTCCTATTAGTGCTTCATCTACACGTTATAGCCCTGAATTTTCCAATGCCTATCTCTTTGCAAAAGAGAGATATCGGCAAGGAAAAGCTGTATTGTACCTTTGCATTTTTCTCCCAAACGAAGGACACTAGAATGAAAATTTTAAAGCCTCCTGTTAGTGCTTCATCTACACGTTATAGCCCTGCATTTTCCAATGCCTATCTCTTTGCAAAAGAGAGATATCGGCAAGGAAAAGCTGCATTGTACCTTTGCATTTTTCTCCCAAACGAAAGACACTAGAATGAAAATTGTAAAGCCTCCTGTTAGTGCTTCATCTACACGTTATAGCCCTGAATTTTCCAATGCCTATCTCTTTGCAAAAGAGAGATATCGGCAAGGA
>NW_026968586.1:0-83648 GCF_028390025.1 Pseudophryne corroboree
CTCTCGTCCTTCCCCATCTCTCCCTCTGTATAACACTCTGTCCTTCCCCATCTCTCCCCTCTGTATAACACTCTGTCCTTCCCCCATCTCTCCCTCTGTATTACACTCTGTCCTTCCCCATCTCTACCCTCTGTATTACACTCTGTCCCTTCCCCATCTCTCCCTCTGTATTACACTCTGTCCTTCCCCATCTCTACCTCTGTATTACACTCTGTCCTTCCCCATCTCTCCCTCTGTATAACACTCTGTCCTTCCCCATCTCTCCCTCTGTATAACACTCTGTCCTTCCCCATCTCTCCCTCTGTATAACACTCTGTCCTTCCCCATCTCTCCCTCTGTATAACACTCTGTCCTTCCCCATCTCTCTGTATAACACTCTGTCCTTCCCCATCTCTACCTCTGTATAACACTCTGTCCTTCCCCATCTCTCCCTCTGTATAACACTCTGTCCTTCCCCATCTCTCCCTCTGTATAACACTCTGTCCTTCCCCATCTCTCCCTCTGTATAACACTCTGTCCTTCCCCATCTCTCCCTCTGTATAACACTCTGTCCTTCCCCATCTCTCCCTCTGTATAACACTCTGTCCTTCCCCATCTCTCCCTCTGTATAACACTCTGTCCTTCCCCATCTCTCTGTATAACACTCTGTCCATCCCTATCTCTCCCTCTGTATAACACTCTGTCCTTCCCCATCTCTCCCTCTGTATAACACTCTGTCCTTCCCCATCTCTCCCTCTGTATAACACTCTGTCCTTCCCCATCTCTCCCTCTGTATAACACTCTGTCCTTCCCCATATCTCCCTCTGTATAACACTCTGTCCTTCCCCATCTCTCTGTATAACACTCTGTCCTTCCCCATCTCACCCTCTGTATAACACTCTGTCCTTCCCCATCTCTCCCTCTGTATAACACTCTGTCCTTCCCCATCTCTCCCTCTGTATAACACTCTGTCCTTCCCCATCTCTCCTCTGTATAACACTCTGTCCTTCCCCATCTCTCCCTCTGTATAACACTCTGTCCTTCCCCATCTCTCCCTCTGTATAACACTCTGTCCTTCCCCATATCTCCCTCTGTATAACACTCTGTCCTTCCCCATCTCTCCCCTCTGTATAACACTCTGTCCTTCCCCATCTCTCCCTCTGTATAACACTCTGTCCTTCCCCCATCTCTCCCTCTGAATAACACTCTGTCCTTCCCATCTCTCCCTCTGTATAACACTCTGTCCTTCCCCATCTCTCCCTCTGTATAACACTCTGTCCTTCCCCATCTCTCCCTCTGTATAACACTCTGTTCTTCCCCATCCTCTCCCTCTGTATAACCACTCTGTCCTTCCCCATCTCTCCCTCTGTATAACACTCTGTCCATCCCCATCTCTCCTCTGTATAACACTCTGTCCTTCCCCATCTCTTTCCTCTGTATAACACTCTGTCCCTTCCCCATCTCTCCCTCTGTATAACACTCTGTCCTTCCCCATCTCTCCCTCTGTATAACACTCTGTCCTTCCCATCTCTCCCTCTGTATAACACTCTGTCCTTCCCCATCTCTCCCTCTGTATAACACTCTGTCCTTCCCCATCTCTCCCTCTGTATAACACTCTGTCATTCCCCATCTCTCCCTCTGTATAACACTCTGTCCTTCCCCATCTCTCCCTCTGTATAGCACTCTGTCCTTCCCCATCTCTCCCTCTGTATAACACTCTGTCCTTCCCCATCTCTCCCTCTGTATAACACTCTGTCCTTCCCCATCTCTCCCTCTGTATAACACTCTGTCCTTCCCATCTCTACTCTGTATAACACTCTGTCCCTTCCCATCTCTCTCTCTGTATAACACTCTGTCCTTCCCCATCTCTCCCTCTGTATAACACTCTGTCCTTCCCATCTCTCCCTCTGTATAACACTCTGTCCTTCCCCATCTCTCCCTCTGTATAACACTCTGTCCTTCCCCATCTCTCTGTATAACACTCTGTCCTTCCCCATCTCTACCTCTGTATAACACTCTGTCCTTCCCCATCTCTACCTCTGTATAACACTCTGTCCTTCCCCATCTCTCTCTCTGTATAACACTCTGTCCTTCCCCATCTCTCCCTCTGTATAACACTCTGTCCTTCCCCATCTCTCCCTCTGTATAACACTCTGTCCTTCCCCATCTCTCCCTCTGTATAACACTCTGTCCTTCCCCATCTCTCCCTCTGTATAACACTCTGTCCTTCCCATCTCTCCCTCTGTATAACACTCTGTCCTTCCCCATCTCTCCCTCTGTATAACACTCTGTCCTTCCCCATCTCTCCCTCTGTATAACACTCTGTCCTTCCCCATCTCTCCCTCTGTATAACACTCTGTCCTTCCCCATCTCTCCCTCTGTATAACACTCTGTCCTTCCCCATCTCTCCCTCTGTATAGTGTATAACACTCTGTCCTTCCACATCTCTCCCTCTGTATAACACTCTGTCCTTCCCCATCTCTCCCTCTGTAAAACACTCTGTCCTTCCCCATCTCTCCCTCTGTATAACACTCTGTCCTTCCCATCTCTCTGTATAACACTCTGTCCTTCCCATCTCTCCCTCTGTATAACACTCTGTCCTTCCCCATCTCTCCCTCTGTATAACACTCTGTCCCTTCCCCATCTCTCCCTCTGTATAACACTCTGTCCCTTCCCCATCTCTCCCTCTGTATAACACTCTGTTCTTCCCCATCTCTCCCTCTGTATAACACTCTGTCCTTCCCCATATCTCCCTCTGTATAACACTCTGTCCTTCCCCATCTCTCCCTCTGTATAACACTCTGTCCTTCCCCATCTCTCCCTCTGTATAACACTCTGTCCTTCCCCATCTCTACCTCTGTATAACACTCTGTCCTTCCCCATCTCTCCCTCTGTATAACACTCTGTCCTTCCCCATCTCTCCCTCTGTATAACACTCTGTCCTTCCCCCATCTCTCCCTCTGTATAACACTCTGTCCTTCCCCATCTCTCCCTCTGTATAACACTCTGTCCTTCCACATCTCTCCCTCTGTATAACACTCTGTCCTTCCCCATCTCTCCCTCTGTATAACACTCTGTCCTTCCCCAATCTCTCCCTCTGTATAACACGCTGTCCTTCCCCATCTCTCTGTATAACACTCTGTCCTTCCCCATCTCTCCCTCTGTATAACACTCTGTCCTTCCCCATCTCTCCCTCTGTATAACACTCTGTCCTTCCCCATCTCTCCCTCTGTATAACACTCTGTCCTTCCCCATCTCTCCCTCTGTATAACACTCTGTCCTTCCCCATCTCTCCCTCTGTATAACACTCTGTTCTTACCCATCTCTCCCTCTGTATAACACTCTGTCCTTCCCCCATATCTCCCTCTGTATAACACTCTGTCCTTCCCCCATCTCTCCCTCTGTATAACACTCTGTCCTTCCCCATCTCTCACTCTGTATGTATAACACTATGTCCTTCCCCATCTCTCCCTCTGTATAACACTCTGTCCTTCCCCATCTCTCCCTCTGTATAACACGCTGTCCTTCCCCATCTCTCTGTATAACACTCTGTCCTTCCCCATCTCTCCCTCTGTATAACACTCTGTCCTTCCCCCATCTCTCCCTCTGTATAACACTCTGTCCTTCCCCATCTCTCCCTCTGTATAACACTCTGTCCTTCCCCATCTCTCCCTCTGTATAACACTCTGTCCTTCCCATCTCTCCCTCTGTATAGCACTCTGTTCTTCCCCATCTCTCCCTCTGTATAACACTCTGTCCTTCCCCATATCTCCCTCTGTATAACACTCTGTCCTTCCCCATCTCTCCCTCTGTATAACACTCTGTCCTTCCCCATCTCTCCCTCTGTATAACACTATGTCCTTCCCCATCTCTCCCTCTGTATAACACTCTGTCCTTACCCATCTCTCTCTCTGTATAACACTCTGTCCTTCCCCATCTCTCCCTCTGTATAACACTCTGTCCTTCCCCATCTCTCCCTCTGTATAACACTCTGTCCCTTCCCCATATCTCCCTCTGTATAACACTCTGTCCTTCCCCATCTCTACCTCTGTATAACACTCTGTCCTTCCCCATCTCTCCCTCCTGTATAACACTCTGTCCTTCCCCATCTCTCCCTCTGTATAACACTCTGTCCTTCCCCATCTCTCCCTCTGTATAACACTCTGTCCTTCCCCATATCTCCCTCTGTATAACACTCTGTCCTTCCCCATCTCTACCTCTGTATAACACTCTGTCCCTTCCCCATCTCTCCCTCTGTATAACACTCTGTCCTTCCCCATCTCTCCCTCTGTATAACACTCTGTCCCTTCCCCATCTCTCCCTCTGTATAACACTATGTCCTTACCCATCTCTCCCTCTGTATAACACTCTGTCCTTCCACATCTCTCCCTCTGTATAACACTCTGTCCTTCCCCATCTCTCCCTCTGTATGACACTCTGTCCTTCCCCATCTCTCCCTCTGTATAACACTCTGTCCCTTCCCCATCTCTACCTCTGTATAACACTCTGTCCTTCCCCATCTCTCTGTATAACACTCTGTCCTTCCCCATCTCTCCCTCTGTATAACACTCTGTTCTTCCCCATCTCTCCCTCTGTATTACACTCTGTCCTTCCCCATCTCTACCTCTGTATAACACTCTGTCCTTCCCCATCTCTCCCTCTGTATAACACACTGTCCCTTACCCATCTCTCCCTCTGTATAACACTCTGTCCTTCCCCAACTCTCCCTCTGTATAACACTCTGTCCTTCCCCATCTCTCCCTCTGTATAACACTCTGTCCTTCCCCATCTCTCCCTCTGTATAACACTCTGTCCTTCCCCATCTCTCCCTCTGTATACACTCTCTCTTTACCCATCTCTCCCTCTGTATAACACTCTGTCCTTCCCCATCTCTCCCTCTGTATAACACTCTGTCCTTCCCCATCTCTCTCTCTGTATAACACTCTGTCCTTCCCCATCTCTCCCTCTGTATAACACTCTGTCCTTCCCCATCTCTCCTCTGTATAACACTCTGTCCTTCCCCATCTCTCTCTCTGTATAACACTCTGTACTTCCCCATCTCTCCCTCTGTATAACACTCTGTCCCTTCCCCATCTCTCCTCTGTATAACACTCTGTCCTTCCCCATCTCTCCCTCTGTATAACACTCTGTCCTTCCCATCTCTCCCTCTGTATTACACTCTCTCTTTACCCATCTCTCCCTCTGTATAACACTCTGTCCTTCCCCATCTCTCCCTCTGTATAACACTCTGTCCTTCCCCATCTCTCTCTCTGTATAACACTCTGTTCTTCCCCATCTCTCCCTCTGTATAACACTCTGTCCTTCCCCATCTCTCCCTCTGTATAACACTCTGTCCTTCCCCATCTCTCTCTCTGTATAACACTCTGTACTTCCCCATCTCTCCCTCTGTATAACACTCTGTCCTTCCCCATCTCTCCCCTCTGTAATAACACTCTGTCCTTCCCCATCTCTTCCTCTGTATAACACTCTGTCCTTCCCCATCTCTCCCTCTGTATAACACTCTGTCCTTCCCCATCTCTCCCTCTGTATAACACTCTGTCCTTCCCCATCTCTCCCTCTGTATAACACTCTGTCCTTCCCCATCTCTCCCTCTGTATAACACTCTGTCCTTCCCCATCTCTCCCTCTGTATAACACTCTGTCATTCCCCATCTCTCCCTCTGTATAACACTCTGTCCTTCATCTTCCTCTGTAACTTGTCTTCCCCATCTCTCCCTCTGTATAACACTCTGTCCTTCCCCATCTCTCCCTCTGTATAACACTCTGTCCTTCCCCATCTCTCCCTCTGTATAACACTCTGTCCTTCCCCATCTCTCCCTCTGTATAACACTCTGTCCTTCCCCATCTCTACCTCTGTATAACACTCTGTCCTTCCCCATCTCTCCCTCTGTATAACACTCTGTCCTTCCCCATCTCTCCCTCTGTATAACACTCTGTCCTTCCCCATCTCTCCCTCTGTATAACACTCTGTCCTTCCCCATCTCCCTCTGCTTATAACACTCTGTCCTTCCCCATCTCCCTCTGTATAACACTCTGTCCTTCCCCATCTCTCCCTCTGTATAACACTCTGTCCCTTCCCCATCTCTACCTCTGTATAACACTCTGTCCTTCCCCATCTCTCTCTCTGTATAACACTCTGTCCTTCCCCATCTCTCCCTCTGTATAACACTCTGTCCTTCCCCATCTCTCCCTCTGTATAACACTCTGTCCTTCCCCATCTCTCCCTCTGTATAACACTCTGTCCTTCCCCATCTCTCCCTCTGTATAACACTCTGTCCTTCCCCATCTCTCCCTCTGTATAACACTCTGTCCTTCCCATCTATCCCTCTGTATAACACTCTGTCCTTCCCCATCTCTCCCTCTGTATAACACTCTGTCCTTCCCCATCTATCCCTCTGTATAACACTCTGTCCTTCCCCATCTCTCCCTCTGTATAACACTCTGTCCTTCCCCATCTCTCCCTCTGTATAACACTCTGTCCTTCCCCATCTCTCCCTCTGTATAACACTCTGTCCTTCCCCATCTCTCCCTCTGTATAACACTCTGTCCTTCCCCATCTATCCCTCTGTATAACACTCTGTCCTTCCCCATCTCTCCCTCTGTATAACACTCTGTCCTTCCCCATCTCTCCCTCTGTATAACACTATGTCCTTACCCATCTCTCCCTCTGTATAACACTCTGTCCTTCCCCATCTCTCCCTCTGTATAAAGGTGCATGCACACTGAGATAATTTCCCTGTGCCCAGCGATGTTCCTCGGGGGTGAAGCACTTTACTCAGTAGGAGACAGTGGAAAGCGCTTCACTCGGCTGGTAAAACAGCCCGATGGACGGCGGCGGCCAGCGAAGATTCCGGAGATCGCAATAGAGCTTACCGCTCATCGCCCCCCCTTACACACTGGCAGAGTTTGAGCTCTATAACTTTCTTCCTCTGGGCTGAGTCCTAGCTAATTATAATAACATTTTAAATCAATGTCTTCATTTTGGAATCAGACCCTGACCTGTAATTTTTCCCTTTTGGGTGCAATGCACAATCCGTCTTCAGCTCTACCTGACAATGAAGTAATGGCTCCTATTATGGCTGTCACTGTCACACACGCACATCAGGGTTTCTGCTATTTTCTAAGTGACAGCCGCTGAGTTACTGGAGAAATGGAGAAGCTGATTTACAGAACTTCCACCCAAGCGGCAGAACATAACGCCTCAATACCAGAGATAAATATCTGTGTATCAGGATAAATCATTCACCACAGTACAGCTTGTGCTAAATTTATAGTCCTTTAGGAAGGAAGGAAGGTAGGTAGGTAGGTAGTGAGGAGTAAGGGAGGGAGGGGGGGAGGGAGAGAGGAAGGAAGGAAGGAAGGAAGGAAGGAAGGAAGGAAGGAAGGAAGGAAGGAAGGAAGGAAGGAAGGAAGGAAGGAAGGAAGAAAGGTAGGTAGGTAGTGAGGAGTAAGGGAGGGAGGGGGGAGGGAGAGAGGAAGGAAGGAAGGAAGGAAGGAAGGAAGGAAGGAAGGAAGGAAGGAAGGAAGGAAGGAAGGAAGGAAGGAGTAAGGGAGGGAGGGGGGAGGAGAGATGAAGGAAGGAAGGAAGGAAGGAGGGAGGGAGGGAGGGAGGGAAGGGAGGAAGGAAGGGAGGGAGGAGGAAGGAAGAGAGTAAGACGGAGTGAGGGAGAGAGGAAGGGAGGTAGAAGGGAGAAAGCAAGGAAGGTATGGAGGGAGGGAGGGAGGGAGGGAGGAAGGGAAGCAAGGGAGGGAGCAAGAAAAGGAAGGATGGGTAAAAGGAAGAAAGTAAAGCAGGAAGGAAGGAAGGAGGAAGGGAGGGAGGAAGAGAGGAAGGAGGGAGAAAGATGGAGGAAGGGAAGGAAGGAAGTTAGAAAGGAAGGGGAAGAAGGAAGGGAGAAAGATGGAGGATAGGAAGGAATGAAAGGAGGGAGGAGGGAGAGAGGAAGGAAGGAAGGAAGGAAGGAAGGAAGGAAGGAAGGAAGGAAGGAAGGAAGGAAGGAAGGAAGGAAGGAAGGAAGGAAGGAAGGAAAGAAGAAAGGTAGTTAGGATTAAGAGGGAGGGGGGGAGGGAGAGTAGAAGGAAGAAAGAAGAAAGGTAGGGAGTAAGACGGAGGAGGGAGAGAGGAAGGAAGGTAGAAGGGAGGGAAGGGAGAAAGCAAGGAAGGGAAGGATTGGAGGAAGGAAGGTATGGAGGGGAGGGAGGGAGGGAGGGAGGAAGGGAAGCAAGGGAGGTAGCAAGAAAAGGAAGGATGGGTAAAAGGAAGAAAGTAAAGCGAGGAAGGAAGAGAAGGAAGAGAAGGGAGGGAGGAAGAGAGAAAGGAAGGGAAGCATTTGGATGAAGGAAGGAGGGAGGGAGGCAGGGAGGAGGGACGGAGGAAGGGAGGGAGAGAGGGAGGTAGGAAGAAAAGAAGAGAGGAAGCAAGAAAGGGAAGGATGCAGGAAGGACATATTCTGTACATTCATAGGTTCTAAAAATATTCCTGAGTGGTCCCTTTCAATAAATTGTCCTGCAGCTATACATTTGATATAATATTCACTCTGAATTTCCATGTTATAAATATTGTATTATAAGTAAATAAATTATTATTATTATTATTATTATTTTAGATAGAAAGTGAGAGAAAAAGGAATGTAGGTAGGGAGGCAGGATGAAAGGGAGCGAGCAAGGAAGTAAAGGATGGGAGGAAGGAAGGATCGAAGAAAGGGAAGGAGGAGCGAAAGGAAGGGAGGGAGCAAGGAAGGAAATCGATGCGGTTATGTGTCCGGCAGGTGGGAGAATGTCGGCCACTATACCGACTCCGGGATCCCAAACAGTTAACAACCCGATGGTCGGCATGCCGACGAACAGGTACTATTCCATGACACCCACAGAGTGGGAATAGAACCTGTGGCAAGTACAGCAAGCCACAGAGCCCACTGCGTGGAGAGCATAGCGAACCCACAAGCAGCTTCGTTGTGCTCGCCCCACCGGCCATCTAAATGCTGGAATCCCGGCGTTGGTATGATGACCGGTGGTCTCCCAACTGCCGGTCACACGAACCCAACCCAAAGGGGAGGAAGAAGCGAAGGAAGGGAAGGAAGGAAAGGAAAGAAAGGGAGGGAGGAAGGGAGGAAGGAAGGAAGGAAGGGAAGGAAGGAAGGAAGGAAGGAAGGAAGGAAGGGAGGAAGGAAGGATGGAAGAGAGGGAGGAAGGAAGTAAGGAAGGAAGGAAGGAAGGAAGGAAGGGAAGGAAGGGGAGGGAGGGAGGGAGGGAAGGAAGGAAGGAAGGAAGGAAGGAAGGAAGGAAGGAAGGGAAGGAAGGAAGGAAGGGAGGGAGGGAGGGGAGGGAGGGAGGGAAGGGAGGGAGGGAAGGAAGGAAGGAAGGAAGGAAGGAAGGAAGGAAGGAAGGAAGGAAGGATTGATTATTTACATTCATAGGTTCTCAAAATATTTCTGAGAGGTCCCAATAAATTGTTCAGCAGCTGTACACTTTATAAAATATTCAATCTGAATTTCTATGTAATAAATATTGTATTATACATATATATTAAGTATTATTATTATTTTAGTTTTCTCCTGCGGTTCTTGTTTGGCTTCATATTTTTCTTTCTATTATGATAAGTTATGTTAGTTGATCTTCTCCAGTCTGGAAATAAATCTATTATTATAGATAATATACTGAGGAGAAGGAAAAAGAGAAATATATGTAATTGTATTGAATATTTCATATGGGGTCCAGTTCTTTTCATCATGTACAAGTAAAAATACCGTTCTCAGCTCAATATTCGTAACTTGTACAACCTTAAAAAAAGCTCTTGCAGGGGAAGGTTGAGTGAAAAGGAGGCGCGAGGCTTGGGATTAAAATCATAAAACATAGATGGAGCAGAACATCCAGCTTACACTCACGTCAAGTCTTCAATGCGCTTTGATTTGTTAAGGAGACATAAGTTGGAACGTTGTGTAGATATTGTGACAGTAAAAAGCACATGGGAGGGGGGGGAAACTGCTTCTAGGTTGTGTCATAAAAAATCATTGTCTTATGCTTAATCCCGTGCGCTACTAAAATATACTGTGCCCTGGTGTCTTCATTTGATGGAGCCCAGAATTATCGCCCTGCTTCAAGACAAGGATGTACAATGTGTCTGAGACATTAAACACAGCGCACACATCTCATTATCTCTATCTCTCAGTTATATCACGGGCCTTCAACCAGTCAGACTTCTAAAATAATCTAATAATAAAATATTTCCTGTGCATCAATGTGATCTGTTCAGTGATTTATTAACAATATAATGAGGAAATACATAAATAGGGTGGAAACGTACAGACTCTCATAGGTCAGATCATCTATCCTAGAGATGAGCGGGTTCGGTTCCTCGGAATCCGAACCCCCCAAACTTCAGCCTTTTTACACGGGTCCGAGGCAGACTCGGATCTTCCCGCCTTGCTCGGTTAACCCGAGCGCGCCCGAACGTCATCATCCCGCTGTCGGATTCTCGCGAGGCTCGGATTCTATCGCGAGACTCGGATTCTATATAAGGAGCCGCGCGTCGCCGCCATTTTCACACGTGCATTGAGATTGATAGGGAGAGGACGTGGCTGGCGTCCTCTCCGTTTAGAGTGACTAGAGTACTAGAGAGAGACACAAATTTTGGGGAGCATATAGGAGGAGTACTACTTGCTGCTGATAGTGTGACCAGTGACCAGTGACCACCACCAGTTTAATTAATCCGTTCTCTGCCTGAAAAAAAACGATACACAGTGTGGACACAGTCACATACCATATCTGTGCTCAGCCCAGTGTGCTGCATCATATACTGTATATCATTATCTGACTGCTGAGTGCTCACTGCTCACACAGCTTAATTGTGGGGGAGACTGGGGAGCAGTTATAGCAGGAGTACATATTTTAAGTACAGTGCACACTTTTGCTGCCAGAGTGCCACTGCCAGTGTGACTGACCAGTGACCACTGACCACCAGTATTGTGATTGTCTGCTGACCACCAGTATATTGTGATTGTCTGCCTGAAAAAGTTAAACACTCGTCGTGTGGTGTTTTTATAAACGCATTCTGCAGACAGTGTCCAGCAGGTCCGTCATTACATAATATATACCTGTCCGGCTGCAGTACTAGTGTGATATATATATATATTTTAACTTTATCTCATTATCATCCAGTCTATATTAGCAGCAGACACAGTACGGTAGTCCACGGCTGTAGCTACCTCTGTGTCGGCAGTCGCTCGTCCATCCATAATTGTATACCACCTACCCGTTTTTTTTGTTTTTTTTTTCTATCTTCTTGATACTAGTAGCTTACTTTAGGAGTCTGCAGTGCTGACAGACAGTGTCCAGCAGGTCCGTCATTACATAATATATACCTGTCCGGCTGCAGTACTAGTGTGATATATATATATATTTTAATTTTATCTCATTATCATCCAGTCTATATTAGCAGCAGACACAGTACGGTAGTCCACGGCTGTAGCTACCTCTGTGTCGGCAGTCGCTCGTCCATCCATAATTGTATACCACCTACCCGTGGTTTTTTTTTTTTCTATCTTCTTGATACTAGTAGCTTACTTTAGGAGTCTGCAGTGCTGACAGACAGTGTCCAGCAGGTCCGTCATTACATAATATATACCTGTCCGGCTGCAGTACTAGTGTGATATATTGTTAGGGTCTCCTGCCCTGTGCTGCCACGTCGTCATGGCAACCGGGAGACAAGTGCTAGCGGAGTGACCTGAGCGCAGCTGATACTCCGGTTCGGGTCTTTTGCTGTGCAGTGGTTATAAGCTCTGTGCATGGCAGGGGATCCGGTGCTGGTTTTTGTGCTCACAGTCTGTGAGGTCTGAGTGGGGCGTGGACAGCACCTGCTTTATAAGGCCTCTTCTCAGGGTAAGCAGATGCTGCTGAATCTTTGTTGGTTAGTCAGTTTCTGAAAGTTAGCCAGTACTGTGTAGCTTTGTATTTGTTTGTTGCTTACTGCAATTAGGCCTGGGGATTTGGTATTACACTCTGCCAATCCAGACCTAGCAGTAAGACTGGAGTCAGTCGTTTAGCTTGCTGGGGTTCTGTTACTACTCTGTGAACTTAGCAAGTTTGCGGCTGTATTCTAAGACTTGCCTGTCTAATCCTGTCTCACTGTGCTAGGTGTCAGGGGTCAGTTTAGTGGCAGTAAGCTGAACCTGTGCACTGCAAGTGAGAATTAGGATTGTGGAGACTCTCCTTGTGTCTATCATTCCATCTCTGACCAAGGAGTTTACTGCCACACCCGTTGGTAACCCTTTAGGGTTTTGCTGTTGCCCTTAGCAACAGCATTTCGGGTTCTCTACGTATTAAAACACAACATCTTGCTTTTCCCATCTGAGCAGTTCTAATTCAAGGGAGATACCCAGTTCCTTAGCCTCTGGGCTTCTCTGTTCACTTTGTGTGTATTTTGTTACCCTATCACCTTCTGTGTACGTTATGTCATATTCCCCAGTCTGTCTGTAAGTCCATTTGTTTTGCATAACAGTTCAAACACCAGTACATTCCTGCAGGCACTGGAGTGCATAACAGTCCTGACACCAGTACTTTCCTGCAGGCACTGGTGTGCATAACATATTCAGCAGCCCAATACTCCTGTTGAAATTTTGTGGGAATATGGAGCATACCCCTCAAAATACGTTGCAACAGGTGGTCGATCAGGTGCAGGTCCTGACTCGACAATTTAATGATTTGTCCATTAAAATGCACACCTCCCAGGCTGCTGGCGGAGCTCCTGCAGCAGCAGCACCTTCAGGGGTTAAGGAGCCGAAAGTAAATCTCCCGGATCGTTTTTCTGGAGATCGCTCGCAGTTCTTTTGTTTCAAGGAGAGCTGCAAGCTATACTTCCGGCTTAGGCCTCAGTCTTCTGGGTCGGAGATTCAGCGGGTGGGCATAGTGATTTCCTTGCTACAAGGAGACCCACAGGTCTGGGCATATGGGTTGCAGCCTGACTGTCCGTCGCTTAAAAGTGTTGATGCTTTTTTTATGGCACTGGGCATGTTGTATGATGACCCTGACAAGACGGCCTCAGCCGAGGCTCAGATTTCGATCCTTAAGCAAGGGCGAAGGCCAGTTGAGGTTTACTGTACGGAGTTTCGGAGGTTGGCCCATGATACCCAGTGGAATGACCCAGCCCTGAGACACCAGTACCGAAGAGGTCTTTCTAACCAGATAAAGGACCAACTGGTACAATATCCCTTGCCTGATAGCTTGGATCAGCTCATGCAGTTATCCATCCGGGTGGATAGACGGCTGAGAGAGCGTAGGCTTGAAAGGGAGACTGAGATTTCCTTCCTTCCCAAGGGAACCTCAGACTCTGAGGAATTTTCCGAGGAGCCTATGCAGATTGGGGCTACCCGCCTCTCCTCGCGTGAGAAGACGCGGAGGAGACAGCAGGGGTTGTGTTTGTACTGTGGGAATAAAGGTCATGTGGTAGTATCATGCCCAGAAAAGCCGGAAAACTTCAGGGCCTGAGGGTGATGGGAAATATCCTATCAGGCCAGAAGTCAGAATTTCCCAAGAAGACTTTTATCATTCCGGTGACCTTGAAGATCCTCGGTCAAACTGTCAAGACTGAGGCCTTTGTGGACAGTGGGGCCGACGGGGTTTTTATGGACCGCCAATTCGCCCTGAAACACTCTGTTCCCTTAGTACCCTTGGCATCGGAAATTGAGATTTGTGGGTTAAACGGGGAACCATTATCCCAAGGTAAAATTACCTCTTGCACTAGCCAGATTTCTTTGTTTATTGGAGCCACACACTCTGAAAAATTGTCCTTTTATGTGACTGTCTGTACTTTTGCCCCATTGGTGTTGGGGTTACCCTGGTTAAGGGCCCACAATCCTCAATTTGACTGGGTCTCTGGGGAGATTCTTAGTTGGGGTACTGATTGTTTCAGGAGTTGCTTGAGCCTTCCAGTCAGGCTCTCGCAGCTAAGTTTGCCAGGATTGCCAGGGTGTTATGCAGATTTTGCGGACGTGTTCTCCAAAAAAGTTGCAGAGGTACTACCTCCCCATCGCCCCTATGACTGTGCCATTGATTTGTTGCCAAATGCTAAGCTTCCCAAGAGCAGGTTGTACTCCCTGTCACGTCCTGAGACTCAGGCTATGGCAGAGTACATTCAGGAGAACTTGGCTAAGGGATTTATCAGACCTTCACAGTCTCCAGTTGGGTCGGGGTTCTTCTTCGTGGGTAAAAAGGACGGTTCGTTGCGACCCTGCATCGACTTCAGGGAATTGAACCGTATCACGATTAAAAACTCATACCCACTGCCTCTCATTTCGGTCTTGTTTGACCAGCTTCGTACTGCCACCATTTTTTCTAAGATTGACCTACGCGGTGCGTACAATCTAATCCGAATAAGAGAGGGGGATGAATGGAAGACTGCCTTTAATACCCACTCAGGGCATTATGAATATTTGGTGATGCCTTTTGGGCTCTGTAATGCCCCGGCAGTCTTCCAGGATTTCATGAATGATGTGCTCAGGGAATATTTGGATAGATTCTTAGTTGTATACTTAGATGACATCCTAATCTTCTCCCATTCCCTGGAGGAACATCGGAAGCATGTACGCTTAGTCCTCCAGAAACTCAGAGACCACCGGCTTGGGGCGAAGCTGGAGAAGTGCGAATTTGAAGTTCAGCAAATCGCATTTCTAGGATATATTATCTCCCCAGAAGGTTTCCAAATGGAGGGTTCCAAGGTACAGGCAGTCCTGGATTGGGTGCAGCCCACTAGTTTGAAGGCGCTTCAGCGTTTCCTGGGCTTTGCAAATTTTTATAGATGATTTATCGCTGGATTTTCGTCTATAGTGGCGCCCTTGGTGGCACTCACTAAGAAAGGGGCGGATGTTGCTCACTGGTCTTGTGAGGCTAAAGCGGCTTTTGCCCGTCTCAAAAGGGCATTTGTTTCGGCCAAGGTGCTGCGACACCCAGATCCAGAGCGTCCTTTTGTGGTGGAGGTGGATGCCTCTGAGATGGGTATTGGGGCAGTGCTTTCTCAGATGGGAGTGTCTGATAATCGCCTTCATCCCTGTGCTTACTTTTCCCGTAAATTTTCGCCTGCCGAGATGAATTATGACGTGGGTAACCGGGAATTGTTGGCTATTAAGGATGCACTCGAGGAGTGGAGACACTGGCTTGAGGGGGCTAAGTTTGTGGTCTCAATTCTCACTGACCATAAGAATCTGGCATATTTAGAGTCAGCGAAGCGTCTCAATGCCAGGCAGGCACGATGGGCTTTGTTTTTTGCTCGCTTTAATTTTTTGATAACATATCGCCCTGGGTCAAAAAACATCAAGGCTGATGCGCTCTCGCGGAGTTTTGCTCCAATCCAGGAGACCACCGAGGAGCCGTTGCCCATTGTTTCCCCATCATGTATTAAAGTGGGCATTACCCAGGACCTCTTATCATTAGTCCTTAGAGCACAGGAGCAGGCTCCTCCAGACCTTCCGGTAGGTCTTTTGTTTGTGCCTCCTAGGTTAAGACAGCGAGTGTTCCTGGAATTCCATGCCAAGAAGTCTGCAGGTCACCCGGGTATTGCCAGAACTCGGGAGTTGCTATCTAGGGCGGTGTGGTGGCCCTCGGTGGCTAAGGATGTGGATCAGTGGGTTCGGGCATGTGACATCTGTGCCCGAAATAAGACTCCTAGAGGGGTTCCTGTTGGCCCATTACATCCACTCTCTATCCCATCTAAGCCATGGACCCACATTTCAATGGATTTTGTGGTGGACTTGCCCAAATCCTCGGGGATGACAGCCATCTGGGTTGTCGTTGACAGGTTTTCGAAGATGGCGCACTTCGTTCCACTGGTTGGGCTGCCATCGGCCAGACGCCTGTCTGAATTATTTATGCTGCATGTTGTGCGTCTCCACGGGTTGCCACTTGATGTGGTCTCTGACCGCGGATCCCAGTTTGTGGCCAAATTCTGGAGGGCATTTTGTTCCGATCTCCAGATTTCTGTCAGCTTGTCGTCGGGCTACCATCCGCAGTCTAATGGGCAGACTGAAAGGGTGAACCAGTCCTTGGAGCAGTTCCTCAGGTGTTATGTCTCCAAGTGTCAGACTGACTGGGTTGCTCATCTGTCCATGGCGGAGTTTGCCTATAACAACGCGGCTCACTCTGCTACAGGGATCTCTCCCTTCCTTTGTGTGTATGGGCATCATCCTAAGGCCAATTCTTTTGACCCCCTGGACTCCACGCCTGGTGGTTCCTCTGTGGTTTCGGTCCTTAGAGGTATTTGGCGGAAAGTGAAGAAAGCCCTTGTGTCTGTGTCATTAGTGACCAAAAGGGTTTTTGATAAGCGGAAAAGACCCTGCAGCTTCAAATTAGGAGACTTCGTCTGGTTGTCTACCAAGAATTTGAAGTTGAGACAGCCATCTCATAAGTTAGGCCCCCGGTTCATCGGCCCTTATAAGATCACCAGGGTTATCAATCCGGTGGCATTTCAGTTAGATCTGCCCCGTTCTTTGGGTATCAATAAAACATTTCATTGTTCCCTTTTAAAACGGGCGATTAGTAATCCTTCTTCCAGTGGAAGACCTTCCCCTCTTCTGATACGTGGCCAGAGGGAGTTTATTGTTGAAAGGATTCTTGACTCCAAGGTGGTTCGGGGTCGGCTGTCATTTTTGGTGCACTGGAAGGGGTATGGCCCGGAGGAGCGGTCATGGGTGCGCAGTTGTGATCTTCATGCCCCCAGACTGATACGCTCTTTCTTCTCGCAGTTCCCCGATAAACCCGGTGGTAGGGGTTCTTTGACCCCTCGTCAGAGGGGGGGTACTGTTAGGGTCTCCTGCCCTGTGCTGCCACGTCGTCATGGCAACCGGGAGACAAGTGCTAGCGGAGTGACCTGAGCGCAGCTGATACTCCGGTTCGGGTCTTTTGCTGTGCAGTGGTTATAAGCTCTGTGCATGGCAGGGGATCCGGTGCTGGTTTTTGTGCTCACAGTCTGTGAGGTCTGAGTGGGGCGTGGACAGCACCTGCTTTATAAGGCCTCTTCTCAGGGTAAGCAGATGCTGCTGAATCTTTGTTGGTTAGTCAGTTTCTGAAAGTTAGCCAGTACTGTGTAGCTTTGTATTTGTTTGTTGCTTACTGCAATTAGGCTTGGGGATTTGGTATTACACTCTGCCAATCCAGACCTAGCAGTAAGACTGGAGTCAGTCGTTTAGCTTGCTGGGGTTCTGTTACTACTCTGTGAACTTAGCAAGTTTGCGGCTGTATTCTAAGACTTGCCTGTCTAATCCTGTCTCACTGTGCTAGGTGTCAGGGGTCAGTTTAGTGGCAGTAAGCTGAACCTGTGCACTGCAAGTGAGAATTAGGATTGTGGAGACTCTCCTTGTGTCTATCATTCCATCTCTGACCAAGGAGTTTACTGCCACACCCGTTGGTAACCCTTTAGGGTTTTGCTGTTGCCCTTAGCAACAGCATTTCGGGTTCTCTACGTATTAAAACACAACATCTTGCTTTTCCCATCTGAGCAGTTCTAATACAAGGGAGATACCCAGTTCCTTAGCCTCTGGGCTTCTCTGTTCACTTTGTGTGTATTTTGTTACCCTATCACCGTCTGTGTACGTTATGTCATATTCCCCAGTCTGTCTGTAAGTCCATTTGTTTTGCATAACAGTTCAAACACCAGTACATTCCTGCAGGCACTGGAGTGCATAACAGTCCTGACAAGAGTACTTTCCTGCAGGCACTGGTGTGCATAACATATATATATATATTTTAATTTTATCTCATTATCATCCAGTCTATATTAGCAGCAGACACAGTACGGTAGTCCACGGCTGTAGCTACCTCTGTGTCGGCAGTCGCTCGTCCATCCATAATTGTATACCACCTACCCGGTTTTTTTTTTTTTTCTATCTTCTTGATACTAGTAGCTTACTTTAGGAGTCTGCAGTGCTGACAGACAGTGTCCAGCAGGTCCGTCATTACATAATATATACCTGTCCGGCTGCAGTACTAGTGTGATATATATATATATTTTAATTTTATCTCATTATCATCCAGTCTATATTAGCAGCAGACACAGTACGGTAGTCCACGGCTGTAGCTACCTCTGTGTCGGCAGTCGCTCGTCCATCCATAATTGTATACCACCTACCCGTGGTTTTTTTTTTTTCTATCTTCTTGATACTAGTAGCTTACTTTAGGAGTCTGCAGTGCTGACAGACAGTGTCCAGCAGGTCCGTCATTACATAATATATACCTGTCCGGCTGCAGTACTAGTGTGATATATATATATATTTTAATTTTATCTCATTATCATCCAGTCTATATTAGCAGCAGACACAGTACGGTAGTCCACGGCTGTAGCTACCTCTGTGTCGGCAGTCGCTCGTCCATCCATAATTGTATACCACCTACCCATGGTTTTTTTTTCTTTTCTATCTTCTTGATACTAGTAGCTTACTTTAGGAGTCTGCAGTGCTGACAGACAGTGTCCAGCAGGTCCGTCATCACATAATATATACCTGTCCGGCTGCAGTACTAGTGTGATATATATATATTTTAATTTTATCTCATTATCATCCAGTCTATATTAGCAGCAGACACAGTACGGTAGTCCACGGCTGTAGCTACCTCTGTGTCGGCAGTCGCTCGTCCATCCATAATTGTATACCACCTACCCGTGTTTTTTTTTTTTTTCTATCTTCTTGATACTAGTAGCTTACTTTATGAGTCTGCAGTGCTGACAGACAGTGTCCAGCAGGTCCGTCATTACATAATATATACCTGTCCGGCTGCAGTACTAGTGTGATATATATATATACATATTTAAATTTTATCTCATTATCATCCAGTCTATATTAGCAGCAGACACAGTACGGTAGTCCACGGCTGTAGCTACCTCTGTGTTGGCAGTCGCTCGTCCATCCATAAGTATACTAGTATCCTTCCATCTCCATTGTTTACCTGAGGTGCCTTTTAGTTGTGCCTATTAAAATATGGAGAACAAAAATGTTGAGGTTCCAAAAATAGGGAAAGATCAAGATCGACTTCCACCTCGTGCTGAAGCTGCTGCCACTAGTCATGGCCGAGACGATGAAATGCCAGCAATGCCCAATGTCATAGTACAGAGCATGTAAAATCCAAAACACCAAATATCAGTAAAAAAAGGACTCAAAAATCTAAAATAAAATTGTCGGAGGAGAAGCGTAAACTTGCCAATATGCCATTTACCACACGGAGTGGCAAGGAACGGCTGAGGCCCTGGCCTATGTTCATGGCTAGTGGTTCAGCTTCACATGAGGATGGAAGCACTCAGCCTCTCGCTAGAAAAATGAAAAGACTCAAGCTGGCAAAAGCACAGCAAAGAACTGTGCGTTCTTCGAAATCCCAAATCCACAAGGAGAGTCCAATTGTGTCGGTTGCGATGCCTGACCTTCCCAACACTGGACGTGAAGAGCATGCGCCTTCCACCATTTGCACGCCCCCTGCAAGTGCTGGAAGGAGCACCCGCAGTCCAGTTCCTGATAGTCATATTGAAGATGTCAGTGTTGAAGTACACCAGGATGAGGAGGATATGGGTGTTGCTGGCGCTGGGGAGGAAATTGACAAGGAGGATTCTGATGGTGAGGTGGTTTGTTTAAGTCAGGCACCCGGGGAGACACCTGTTGTCCGTGGGAGGAATATGGCCATTGACATGCCTGGTCAAAATACCAAAAAAATCAGCTCTTCGGTGTGGAAGTATTTCAACAGAAATGCGGACAACATTTGTCAAGCCGTGTGTTGCCTTTGTCAAGCTGTAATAAGTAGGGGTAAGGACGTTAACCACCTCGGAACATCCTCCCTTATACGTCACCTGCAGCGCATTCTTAATAAGTCAGTGACAAGTTCAAAAACTTTGGGCGACAGCGGAAGCAGTCCACTGACCAGTAAATCCCTTCCTCTTGTAACCAAGCTCACGCAAACCACCCCACCAACTCCCTCAGTGTAAATTTCCTCCTTCCCCAGGAATGCCAATAGTCCTGCAGGCCATGTCACTGGCAATTCTGACGAGTCCTCTCCTGCCTGGGATTCCTCCGATGCATCCTTGCGTGTAACGCCTACTGCTGCTGGCGCTGCTGTTGTTGCTGCTGGGAGTCGATGGTCATCCCAGAGGGGAAGTCGGAAGACCACTTGTACTACTTCCAGTAAGCAACTGACTGTCCAACAGTCCTTTGCGAGGAAGATGAAATATCACAGCAGTCATCCTGTTGCAAAGCGGATAACTGAGGCCTTGACAACTATGTTGGTGTTAGACGTGCGTCCGGTATCCGCCGTTAGTTCACAGGGAACTAGATAATTTCTTGAGGTAGTGTGCCCCCGTTACCAAATACCATCTAGGTTCCACTTCTCTAGGCAGGCGATACCGAGAATGTACACGGACGTCAGAAAAAGACTCACCAGTGTCCTAAAAAATGCAGTTGTACCCAATGTCCACTTAACCACGGACATGTGGACAAGTGGAGCAGGGCAGGGTCAGGACTATATGACTGTGACAGCCCACTGGGTAGATGTATGGACTCCCGCCGCAAGAACAGCAGCGGCGGCACCAGTAGCAGCATCTCGCAAACGCCAACTCTTTCCTAGGCAGGCTACGCTTTGTATCACCGGTTTCCAGAATACGCACACAGCTGAAAACCTCTTACGGCAACTGAGGAAGATCATCGCGGAATGGTTTACCCCAATTGGACTCTCCTGTGGATTTGTGGCATCGGACAACGCCAGCAATATTGTGTGTGCATTAAATATGGGCAAATTCCAGCACGTCCCATGTTTTGCACATACCTTGAATTTGGTGGTGCAGTATTTTAAAAAAAACGAGAGGGGCGTGCAAGAGATGCTGTCGGTGGCCAGAAGAATTGCGGGACACTTTCGGCGTACAGGCACCACGTACAGAAGACTGGAGCACCACCAAAAACGCCTGAACCTGCCCTGCCATCATCTGAAGCAAGAAGTGGTAACGAGGTGGAATTCAACCCTATATATGCTTCAGAGGTTGGAGGAGCAGCAAAAGGCCATTCAAGCCTATACAATTGAGCACGATATAGGAGGTGGAATGCACCTGTCTCAAGCGCAGTGGAGAATGATTTCAACGTTGTGCAAGGTTCTGCTGCCCTTTGAACTTGCCACACGTGAAGTCAGTTCAGACACTGCCAGCCTGAGTCAGGTCATTCCCCTCATCAGGCTTTTGCAGAAGAAGCTGGAGACATTGAAGGAGGAGCTAACACGGAGCGATTCCGCTAGGCATGTGGGACTTGTGGATGGAGCCCTTAATTCGCTTAACAAGGATTCACGGGTGGTCAATCTGTTGAAATCGGATCACTACATTTTGGCCACCGTGCTCGATCCTAGATTTAAAACCTACCTTGGATCTCTCTTTCCGGCAGACACAAGTCTGCTGGGGTTCAAAGACCTGCTGGTGAGAAAATTGTCAAGTCAAGCGGAACGCGACCTGTCAACATCTCCTCCTTCACATTCTCCCGCAACTGGGGGTGCGAGGAAAAGGCTCAGAATTCCGAGCCCACCCGCTGGCGGTGATGCAGGGCAGTCTGGAGCGACTGCTGATGCTGACATCTGGTCCGGACTGAAGGACCTGCCAACGATTACGGACATGTCGTCTACTGTCACTGCATATGATTCTCTCCCCATTGAAAGAATGGTGGAGGATTATATGAGTGACCGCATCCAAGTAGGCACGTCAGACAGTCCGTACTTATACTGGCAGGAAAAAGAGGCAATTTGGAGGCCCTTGCACAAACTGGCTTTATTCTACCTAAGTTGCCCTCCCACAAGTGTGTACTCCGAAAGAGTGTTTAGTGCCGCCGCTCACCTTGTCAGCAATCGGCGTACGAGGTTACTTCCAGAAAATGTGGAGAAGATGATGTTCATTAAAATGAATTATAATCAATTCCTCCGTGGAGACATTGACCAGCAGCAATTGCCTCCACAAAGTACACAGGGAGCTGAGATGGTGGATTCCAGTGGGGACGAATTGATAATCTGTGAGGAGGGGGATGTACACGGTGATATATCGGAGGATGATGATGAGGTGGACATCTTGCCTCTGTAGAGCCAGTTTGTGCAAGGAGAGATTAATTGCTTCTTTTTTGGTGGGGGTCCAAACCAACCCGTCATTTCAGTCACAGTCGTGTGGCAGACCCTGTCACTGAAATGATGGGTTGGTTAAAGTGTGCATGTCCTGTTTATACAACATAAGGGTGGGTGGGAGGGCCCAAGGACAATTCCATCTTGCACTTCTTTTTTCTTTAATCTTTCTTTGCGTCATGTGCTGTTTGGGGAGTATTTTTTTGAAGGGCCATCCTGCGTGACACTGCAGTGCCACTCCTAGATGGGCCAGGTGTTTGTGTCGGCCACTAGGGTCGCTTACCTTACTCACACAGCTACCTCATTGCGCCTCTTTTTTTCTTTGCGTCATGTGCTGTTTGGGGAGTGTTTTTTGGAAGGGCCATCCTGCGTGACACTGCAGTGCCACTCCTAGATGGGCCAGGTGTTTGTGTCGGCCACTAGGGTCGCTTATCTTACTCACACAGCTACCTCATTGCGCCTCTTTTTTTCTTTGCGTCATGTGCTGTTTGGGGAGTGTTTTTTTGAAGGGCCATCCTGCGTGACACTGCAGTGCCACTCCTAGATGGGCCAGGTGTTTGTGTCGGCCACTAGGGTCGCTTATCTTACTCACACAGCTACCTCATTGCGCCTCTTTTTTTCTTTGCGTCATGTGCTGTTTGGGGAGTGTTTTTTGGAAGGGCCATCCTGCGTGACACTGCAGTGCCACTCCTAGATGGGCCAGGTGTTTGTGTCGGCCACTAGGGTCGCTTACCTTACTCACACAGCTACCTCATTGCGCCTCCTTTTTTCTTTGCGTCATGTGCTGTTTGGGGAGTGTTTTTTGGAAGGGCCATCCTGCGTGACACTGCAGTACCACTCCTAGATGGGTCAGGTGTTTGTGTCGGCCACTAGGGTCGCTTACCTTACTCACACAGCTACCTCATTGCGCCTCTTTTTTTCTTTGCGTCATGTGCTGTTTGGGGAGTGTTTTTTGGAAGGGCCATCCTGCGTGACACTGCAGTGCCACTCCTAGATGGGCCAGGTGTTTGTGTCTGCCACTAGGGTCGCTTATCTTACTCACACAGCTACCTCATTGCGCCTCTTTTTTTCTTTGCGTCATGTGCTGTTTGGGGAGTGTTTTTTTTGGAAGGGCCATCCTGCGTGACACTGCAGTGCCACTCCTAGATGGGCCAGGTGTTTGTATCGGCCACTAGGGTCGCTTATCTTACTCACACAGCTACCTCATTGCGCCTCTTTTTTTCTTTGCGTCATGTGCTGTTTGGGGAGTGTTTTTTGGAAGGGCCATCCTGCGTGACACTGCAGTGCCACTCCTAGATGGGCCAGGTGTTTGTGTCGGCCACTAGGGTCGCTTACCTTACTCACACAGCTACCTCATTGCGCCTCTTTTTTTCTTTGCGTCATGTGCTGTTTGGGGAGTGTTTTTTGGAAGGGCCATCCTGCGTGACACTGCAGTGCCACTCCTAAATGGGCCAGGTGTTTGTGTCGGCCACTAGGGTCGCTTACCTTACTCACACAGCTACCTCATTGCGCCTCTTTTTTTCTTTGCGTCATGTGCTGTTTGGGGAGTGTTTTTTGGAAGGGCCATCCTGCGTGACACTGCAGTGCCACTCCTAGATGGGCCAGGTGTTTGTGTCGGCCACTAGGGTCGCTTATCTTACTCACACAGCTACCTCATTGCGCCTCTTTTTTTCTTTGCGTCATGTGCTGTTTGGGGAGTGTTTTTTTTGGAAGGGCCATCCTGCGTGACACTGCAGTGCCACTCCTAGATGGGCCAGGTGTTTGTGTCGGCCACTAGGGTCGCTTATCTTACTCACACAGCTACCTCATTGCGCCTCTTTTTTTCTTTGCGTCATGTGCTGTTTGGGGAGTATTTTTTGGAAGGGCCATCCTGCGTGACACTGCAGTGCCACTCCTAGATGGGCCAGGTGTTTGTGTCGGCCACTAGGGTCGCTTACCTTACTCACACAGCTACCTCATTGCGCCTCTTTTTTTCTTTGCGTCATGTGCTGTTTGGGGAGTGTTTTTTGGAAGGGCCATCCTGCGTGACACTGCAGTGCCACTCCTAGATGGGCCAGGTGTTTGTGTCTGCCACTAGGGTCGCTTATCTTACTCACACAGCTACCTCATTGCGCCTCTTTTTTTCTTTGCGTCATGTGCTGTTTGGGGAGTGTTTTTTTTGGAAGGGCCATCCTGCGTGACACTGCAGTGCCACTCCTAGATGGGCCAGGTGTTTGTGTCGGCCACTAGGGTCGCTTATCTTACTCACACAGCTACCTCATTGCGCCTCTTTTTTTCTTTGCGTCATGTGCTGTTTGGGGAGTGTTTTTTGGAAGGGCCATCCTGCGTGACACTGCAGTGCCACTCCTAGATGGGCCAGGTGTTTGTGTCGGCCACTAGGGTCGCTTACCTTACTCACACAGCTACCTCATTGCGCCTCTTTTTTTCTTTGCGTCATGTGCTGTTTGGGGAGTGTTTTTTGGAAGGGCCATCCTGCGTGACACTGCAGTGCCACTCCTAGATGGGCCAGGTGTTTGTGTCTGCCACTAGGGTCGCTTATCTTTCTCACACAGCTACCTCATTGCGCCTCTTTTTTTCTTTGCGTCATGTGCTGTTTGGGGAGTGTTTTTTTGAAGGGCCATCCTGCGTGACACTGCAGTGCCACTCCTAGATGGGCCAGGTGTTTGTGTCGGCCACTAGGGTCGCTTATCTTACTCACACAGCTACCTCATTGCGCCTCTTTTTTTCTTTGCGTCATGTGCTGTTTGGGGAGTGTTTTTTGGAAGGGCCATCCTGCGTGACACTGCAGTGCCACTCCTAGATGGGCCAGGTGTTTGTGTCGGCCACTAGGGTCGCTTACCTTACTCACACAGCTACCTCATTGCGCCTCTTTTTTTCTTTGCGTCATGTGCTGTTTGGGGAGTGTTTTTTGGAAGGGCCATCCTGCGTGACACTGCAGTGCCACTCCTAGATGGGCCAGGTGTTTGTGTCGGCCACTAGGGTCGCTTACCTTACTCACACAGCTACCTCATTGCGCCTCTTTTTTTCTTTGCGTCATGTGCTGTTTGGGGAGTGTTTTTTGGAAGGGCCATCCTGCGTGACACTGCAGTGCCACTCCTAGATGGGCCAGGTGTTTGTGTCGGCCACTAGGGTCGCTTATCTTACTCACACAGCTACCTCATTGCGCCTCTTTTTTTCTTTGCGTCATGTGCTGTTTGGGGAGTGTTTTTTTTGGAAGGGCCATCCTGCGTGACACTGCAGTGCCACTCCTAGATGGGCCAGGTGTTTGTGTCGGCCACTAGGGTCGCTTAGCTTAGTCATCCAGCGACCTCGGTGCAAATTTTAGGACTAAAAATAATATTGTGAGGTGTGAGGTGTTCAGAATAGACTGAAAATGAGTGGAAATTATGGTTTTTGAGGTTAATAATACTTTGGGATCAAAATGACCCCCAAATTCTATGATTTAAGCTGTTTTTTAGTGTTTTTTGAAAAAAACACCCGAATCCAAAACACACCCGAATCCGACAAAAAAAATTCGGTGAGGTTTTGCCAAAACGCGGTTGAACCCAAAACACGGCCGCGGAACCGAACCCAAAACCAAAACACAAAACCCGAAAAATTTCAAGTGCACATCTCTAAAATCCAATCAGGGAAGGGAATGACTGTCACTCCATATTGCTGAATCATACTTGAGTGAGCTTGGTTTTCCGAAAATCTAGCCCACCAAAACCCAAGTGTTAGGGGCCATTGTTGGCAGTGGGGCATAGATGATAGTATAAGTGAGGGAAGAAAAAGCACACGAGGAAAGAGGGCCCTGCTCGTGAGAGCTTACACTCTAAAGGGGAGGGGAACAAGCAGCAGGAGAGAAGGAGCACTGGAGGCAGGAGGGGTAGGGTTAAGGGGGCAGATGGAATGGGGGAGGACCAGATTAGGGCCATGACTTTATTTTTTTTAAAGTTATTTTTACTGACTTTTAGTTACACAGAAACAAATACTACTAACACATACAAAGATACAAAAAAAAAACAGAAAAGATACTGGTGTTGCAAGGCGTGGCATATTACACCTGGAATATAATGAGAACGTGACATTGTTACAATACTACATTAACAAACACCAATAAACATTAAGTCTCAAGCGAGCCGGTATAAACCGCATCAATAGCATTAGTTTCAATGGCCAGACTAGGGGAGCGGTGGTGGAAGTGGACAGCATGAAGTCCCAGCAGCCACAACACAGTTACATGGAGAATCTTACTAGGGAGCCCAGGCACGCTCTAAATGTAACAGAGTATTACAAGAGGTATATATACATTTCCCATGGGACGACAGTGTCATTTACCAAAACAACCAAGTCACTAACGACAGGACCTCGAGGGGCCATCCGAACCCTTCCAATGCACACGATCGCCAGGGCTAGGGGATTAAGCGCATATTGTTTGAAACATTTACCAAGTTGGGGGTCATGTAGGGAACCTGACATACCGCAGGACTCAGAAGTGAGGGAGTCACACCTGTGGAGGAAATACTGTAGCTCAGATACCGTATCCCAGAAATCAGACACCTGTGGGCCGGAACGGAGGAGGTGCCAAATGTACCCCGCTAATGAGCATTTGGGGCATATAGAGGAGTCTCTCCCTCCACATGGAAATAAGTGAGTTAGAGTAATATACAGTATGTCCGATGCTGCAATATGAATAATTGTACCTGCTGGAAATGGACAGACATAGAGGCCTCTCAGGACAACCTAGTGCCAAATCCCAATCCGTACCACTCAACCGGCCTATATCCGCTTCCCATCCATCCCGGAGCAGAGTTACTGGGGCAGAGTGGATGGAATCCAGTAGGTAAGAATATAGGAAAGAAATCGGTGGCTTAGGCCCAGGGTACATAAAAAGTCTCCAACAAAGCCGGTGCACCTTCAGGAACCTGGGCTTGTAAGGCGCGACGTAGCTGCAAGTAGGCAGCGCAAATTTGGGACTTAGACGAGAAAAGGATTTTGCCATTTTCATGTAGTTGCCCTACGGACACCACTCCCCAGTGTGCCAAGGCCAAATTCAGCTGTAGGTTTCACAAATCCCCTAACTTGGCCGTCCCCCATAATGGAGTATCAGGGTTACGTTTAAGGCAGGGTAGCCCAGCAGGCCACTAACTAGATGCCAAACCCGCATGACTTGGGAAATAAGAGGCAAATCCAAATTTCACGACATGACCCCCAAGAGGATCTGTAAAGGAGAATTGCCCAAACCAGACTGGGCAACTAATATGAAGGTAAATCATCTGACGCCCCAACCCTCACCCACTCCCAGAGATGTGCCAACTGTGACGCAAAATAGTATCATTTAACATTAGGTAAGGCTAAACCCGCAGAACTATGGGGCCTGGTAAGAGTATTCAGCTTAATGAGAGGGTGACAGTCCATCCAGACCTGAGAGGATATATACTGCAGCTGTTCATTTGATGTATCACTGAATACTATATACTGGGGAGTTGTGAAAGACATACAGCAGCCTGTTAAAGTTAGTGGAAGCCTGCACCAGGCAATCTAGACTGGAGTTACTCTAGTTGCGGAGAAAGGTTCAAAGTGATATAGTCAGACGGTTTATTGGCGCCCCAAATTCCCAAGTGTTTAAAGGTAGTAACTCCCCGGAGAGGTATAGAGGGACAAGAGGCCAGGGGGCAGTCCGTCCGCAGAGGAAGAGCATTACTCCAATTAATGGAAAGGCCTGAGAAAGGGGAAAATTGATCCATGACTTGTAAAACAGAAAGTAGTGAGGACTCGGAATCAGCAAGAGGAGGTCATCGTCCTCTCTACCACCTAGACAAAGCCCTTTAATGGAAGGATGAGTGCGACGTTTACACGCTAACGGCTCTATGGAAAAGGCGAAGAGAAATGGTGACATCGGAGAGCCAAGATGCTGAGACAAAGCCATTCACACTGAGGCGGCCAGTGGGAGCGTAGTATAACAACTGAATACAAATAAGAAAAACTGGTCCAACACCAAAGCAATGACTCTCAGAGGAAGGGTCGCTCAGATGCTTTGGCAGCATCGATAGTAACAGCAATTGCCGAGGCTTCATTCCCATGGGAAGCTTGAAGATGGGAGAAGAAGCGCCGCAGGGTAACAGGTGGATTTCCTCAGCATGAAACCTGTCTGATTCGGACGGACAATCCAGGATGTGACCTGATTAGTAGTATAAACCAGATTGAGGATGTAAACCACTTCTACCAGTGCAGCACTAATACTGATCCAGTATGTTCCATCAGACAAACATCAGTTAAGGTTCTGTAGTGAAGTATGCTGAGGATTTGACAGCAGAGTACCTGTCTACGACACCAACCAGGTACGTGTGGAGGCTTCTCACAAGGTCATCTCCAGCCAGGTACAACATCCACAGTACTAGAGAGAAAGTTCCATGGTAATCAGGACCTGCGTGCCCTACAACCGAATAGGAGACTTATCTCAACAATATCTACAACTAGCCCAGTGCAACTATGAAGAAGAAGTCCTGCCTGGTAACATAGCTATAATGGCCAGAAAAGAACACGCCAGGCTTTCAGCAAGTGTGGGTAGATAGATACAATTTGCCAGTGTCCTGAGCCCATTGCTCATTCCTGTTTGTGTTCTGTGTAACTACAGCCTGTCTCCTGTATGTGTGGTCTGAGCAGTCTCACCTGTCAGATAGCTAGGCCATTACCTTGTGTTATCAGTTTCTATTGGATCAGCATGCCATGTTTTCCTGCATTATCAGTGCATTTCGTATTCCTGCAGGTTCCCTGTGTGTTCAGCTGCAGTATAATTAGGACTTTAGGAGTTGTGTGTGTGTGTCTGTGTTTGTTTGTTTGTGTGTGTGTGTGTGTGTGTGTGTGTGTGTGTGTGTGTGTGTCTGTGTATGAATATGTGTGTGTGTGTGTGTGTGTGTGTGTGTGTGTGTGTGTGTGTGTGTGTGTGTGTGTGTGTGTGTAGCTGAACAGCTGCATTGGGTCTCCTCATCAGAGGGTATAGTTTCTCTGGCTGCTCTGATTGGTGCTTTCCCGTTAATTACCCAGCTTGCACTTCACCTGAGGCTGGCTATAGCTGACTTGTTCCTGTATGTACCTGGTCCCTGTCCTATGGTGGGTTCTTGATCCTGTGCAGTTGGTGCCATTGCATTGCTTGTGATACCCAGTCCAGCTTGAATCCTGAGTGTCCTGTCCTGCCAGAGTCCAGAGCACATTATCCCTGTCACCTGAGTTCCTGACTGTGTATGTGAGACCTGGCCTGGAAGTACTTTCAGACAGCTCCAGCCTTGTCTTGGTTGGTCCTGCCTTGCCTGGAATCCAGGGGTCTCCTGCAGCTAAGTACTCTTGTTATCTGTACCTTGCCTTGCTCTGCCAAGTTCTTTAGGAACTCACTGCTTAATGAATATTCATACCATCCTGTGCATTGTACATGTATATACGGTCTTGTTGCTAATAACACCCTGTGCTTTGAAGTATTTACATATTTTTTGTATTAAGATAATATTCAAACCTGTGCATTGTTGCTGATACCATCCTGTGCATTGTTGCTGATACCATCCTGTGCATTGTTGCTGATACCATCCTGTGCATTGTTGCTGATACCATCCTGTGAATTGTTGCTGATACCATCCTGTGCATTGTTGCTGATACCATCCTGTGCATTGTTGCTGATACCATCCTGTGAATTGTTGCTGATACCATCCTGTGCATTGTTGATGATACCATCCTGTGCATTGTTGATGATACCATCCTGTGCATTGTTGCTGATACCATCCTGTGCATTGTTGCTGATACCATCCTGTGCATTGTTGCACTCATGTACATTTGGTTATTTCTGTCTGCGTGTAGAGCAGCAGTATCTAGATTGGGTTCAGTGTTCATCTCGCTGTGCTGCAACCTACTCTTGCCCAGGTGTGGTTCATCGACATACATTGGGTCGACCACGTTTGGTCGACATGCATTAGGTTGACATGATCACTAGGTCGACATGGTCATTAGGTCGACATGTACTAGGTTGACATGGAAAAAGGTCGACATGAGTTTTTCACAATTTCTCATATTTTGACATTTCATACTGGACGATCCACATGGACAACAATTGGGAACGGTAACCTGTCTGTCACCAAGAGCCTCCAGATAGCCCATGCACACAGCAGTCAGCGTAACAGCCAGCCAGGAGCTTCAGGAGAACTGGGCCTTCAAACCAAGTCCACCAGCATCACAATAGGTCTTGTGCTCCACTATCAATTCCAAACTGGTGCAATATCCAAATTACAAAAAAAGCCACCGCTGTGGACATTTGAGCCAGAAAGCCACCAGCAGAAGCTGTACCTCATGCTTTCAACATGGGGTAGGAACTTTTTTAAGTGTCATCAATATCATAAATTTCAACAAAGCTCAGGCAAATAAGAGTTCTCTGTCTGGACTAACCCAAACCCAAGAAATATGGATCCATAACATGATCTATAGAAATGAGACTTCTACAGCTCCTCACATAACCTCCCCAAAACACCTTCCACTCTGTGGCCTGAGAGATCCCACCTTCCTTCCAACTCTCTTTGTCTCAACTCACTAAGCTAGATGAGATATTACACAGGAAGAAATAGTAGCAGACAATAAATCTTCCTCTGCTCCTAGCTCCCATTGGCTTCATAGCACGAGACTAAAAAAAGATTTTAAAGGAGATCACTGCTAACCTCTCAAATTTTCTCCATACAATTCTAGGGAGGACATCCAATAACAGGTCTCCACGTTGCAATCACTGCAAAAATCCTGGGTGTTATCTGTACTCTGGCTCGCTACGATGTTTTTTCATTATCTCACCGTATCCCACTCTCTGACTGTGCCAACTGCGGATACTCCCTGTCCTACCTACCTTCCCCTATTATCCTGATCCATACCAGCCCTGAGTTTGTCTTGGGTTATCCCCTATTTCATTTGGTCTGCAGCTGGTTCTTCATCAATGTAAACCTCGACAGCTCCTCCCCCTCGTTTTCTGGAATGCAATCCAAATTCAGCATTCCCTGGCCAATATAATGTATCTCTCTGGATATGGGTTGCAAGAAAAGCAGAGTAAAGCTGGGTGCACATGACACATCTGCTAAAGGATTTAGGGACTAGACAATTCTTAAAAGTAATCCAGAGAACATCTGATTCCAAGTGTACACACCAAACAATCATAGAGCCAAGAAGAGCCGTCACTGCTGATTTATACAAATGGCCACAAAGGTGACGTTATCGTAGACGTGCAAGCGCCCCATTCACTTTAAATGGGAGTGTCTCTGTACGCTTGGCAGTGGGCTGAGGCGCAGACACGCCTAGGCAAGCCGCTCGCCCCCGCCTGTGATGTAGCGGCCCACCTGTATGAAAATCCATACAAAGGACTAAGGATCCAAATAGGGATGAGATTACCTAAAGGATAAAAAAATGGGGCAGACTAGATGGGCCACAAGCGGTTCTTATCTGCTGTCACATTCTATGTCTCCATGTTACATCAGATTGGAGGATAGACTTCCCTGGGTCCTAGTGCCCAGCATATATGTAGCGGAAGGAGATTCTGTAGCAGCGTAACGCAGTGCTTTCTTACAGGACCACATTGTCCTCCTGGGCACTGGTGTTGGTCAGGGCAGCTGCTCCTCAGACAATCAGACCTGATCTTCAGCTATGAAGTGTAAAATGAGGGTTTACAGCAGACACTCTACCATTTATGGGAAAGCGCCAGGGACGTGCAGTCAGGGGAGGCAGGGGAGGTAGGAGGCAGTGCCTCCCCTGTCATAATGATTAAAATAATAAAAAGAAGATATTTATAACAGAGTCTGTGATAAATATCTTCATTTATTATTTTAATAATGTCCCCCCCCCCCCCCCCCCCCCCCCCGTGAAAATGTTGGGCTGGGAGGCAGCGGGAGAGGTGCCTCCCGCACCTAACATTAAAGTCCGGGCAGCGGGGAGCGGGCAGGGGGCGGGGCGCAGCAATGGGCTGTGAAAGCCCATTGAAAAAGAATGTGGAAGCCGCACCTTTACTGGTGCCTCAATGACAGGGGCGTGCATTCAGCCCCGATGAATGCATGCCCCTGTCAGTCCCGCAGATGTGATTGGCCCAGCGGATCCAGTGCTGGGTCCGCTGTCCAATCAGTAGCGAGCTCCCTTCCCGGCAGCAGCAGGCGCTGTGGGCTGTGTGGGCGCCCGCTGCCTCACACTAGAGGTCATAATTGACCCCTAGTGTCTGAGCGGCGCTACTATGGGAGAGACTTCATGAGTCATGACGTCTCTCCCATAGTAGAGAGGAGCCGGCGGACGGAGACGGAGGACAGCGCTGCAGGAGCGGTAAGTATGTGTGTATTTTTTATTTTTTATGTGTTTGCGTTTGGGGCACTGGCACAGCTAGGAGGCACAGCTACAGGGGGCACAACTACAAGGGGCACAGCTACAGGGGCACAGCAACTGGGGGCACAGCTACAAGAGGCACAGCTACAGGGGGCACACCTACAAGGGGCACAGCTACAGGGGGCACAACTACAAGGGGCACAGCTACAGGGGGACAGCAACTGGGGGCACAGCTACAAGGGGCACAGCTACAGGAGGCACACCTACAAGGGGCACAGCTACAGGAGGCACAGCTACAAGGGGCACAGCTACAGGGGGCACAACTACAAGGGGCACAGCTACAAGGGGACAGCAACTGGGGGCACAGCTACAAGGGGCACAGCTACAGGGGGCACAGCTACAAGGGGCACAGCTACAGGGGGACAGCAACTGGGGGCACAGCTACAAGGGGCACAGCTACAGGGGGCACAGCTACAAGGGGCACAGCTACAGGAGGCACACCTACAAGGGGCACAGCTACAGGGGGCACAGCTACAAGGGGCACAGCTACAGGAGGCACAACTACAAGGGGCACAGCTACAGGGGGACAGCAACTGGGGGCACAGCTACAAGGGGCACAGCTACAGGGGGCACAGCTACAAGGGGCACAGCTACAGGGGGACAGCAACTGGGGGCACAGCTACAAGGGGCACAGCTACAGGGGGCACAGCTACAAGGGGCACAGCTACAGGGGGACAGCAACTGGGGGCACAGCTACAAGGGGCACAGCTACAGGGGGCACAGCTACAAGGGGCACAGCTACAGGGGGACAGCAACTGGGGGCACAGCTACAAGGGGCACAGCTACAGGGGGCACAGCTACAAGGGGCACAGCTACAGGGGGACAGCAACTGGGGGCACAGCTACAAGGGGCACAGCTACAGGGGCACAGCTACAGGGGCACAGCTACAAGGGGTACAGCTACAGGGGGACAGCAACTGGGGGCACAGCTACAAGGGGCACAGCTACAGGGGGCACAGCTACAAGGGGTACAGCTACAGGGGGACAGCAACTGGGGGCACAGCTACAAGGGGCACAGCTACAGGGGGCACAGCTACAAGGGGCACAGCTACAGGGGGCACACCTACAAGGGGCACAGCTACAGGGGGCGCACCTACAAGGGGCACAGCAACTGGGGACACAACTACAAGGAGCACAGCTACAGGGGCACAACTACAAGGGGCACAGCTACAGGGGGTACAGCAACTAAGGGCACAGCTACAAGGGGCACAGCAACTGGGGGCACAACTACAAGGGGCACAGCTACAGGGTGCACAGCAACTGGGGGCACAACTACAAGGAGCACAGCTACAGGGGCACAACTTCAAGGGGCACAGCTACAGGGGCACAGCAACTGGGGGCACAGCTACAAGGGGCACAGCAACTGGGGGCACAACTACGAGGGGCACAGCTACAGGGTGCACAGCAACTGGGGGCACAGCTACAGGGGGCACAGCGACTGGGGGCACAGCTACAAGGGGCACAGCAACTGGGGGCACAATTACAGGGGTCATTACTACTGGGGGCACAGCCACAAGGGGCACAGCTACTGGGGGCACAGCTACAAGGGGTACAGCTACTGGGGGCAAAGCTACAGGAGGCACAGCGACTGGGGGCACAACTACTAGGGGCACAGCGACAGGGGGCACAACTACAGGGGTCACAACTACTCGGGGCACTGCTACAAGGGGCACAGCTAGGGGGCACAGCTATTGGGGCAAAGCTACAGGGGGCACAGCTACAAGGGGCACAGCGACTGGGGGCACAACTAAAGGGGTCACAACTACTGGGGGCACAGCAACTGGGGGCACTGCTACAGGGGGCACAGCTACAGGGGGCAAAGCTACAGGGGCCACAGCGACTGGGGGCACAACTACTCAGGGCACAGCTACAAGGGGCACAGCTACAAGGGGCACAGCTACAGGGGGCACAGCTACAGGGGTCACAACTACTGGGGGTACAGCCACAAGGGGCACAGCTACTGGGGGCAAAGCTACAAGGGGAACAGCTACAAGGGGCACAGCGACTGGGGGCACAACTACAGGGGTCACAACTACTCGGGGCATTGCTACTGGGGGCAAAGCTACTGGGGGCACAGCTACTGGGCTCACAACTATTGGGGGAGCCTGCTCCATCATCCCAGCCAGCAGCAGCACTCTCCCCTGTCTGTGCTAACGTCGTCTTCCCGCGTCAGCGAGTGTATAATATTCATTCATTTCTCTCTCTCTCTCTCTCTCTCTCTCTCTCTCTCTCTCGCTCTCTCTCTCTCCTCCTGTGGATTACTTCGTTTGTAAGTATAATTTTCATTTTTACAGGTACCGTCCCTATTGGATTCTACTGGACAAGTGGACGTGACCGGCGTGGGATGTAGGTAAGTATGTGTGAGTGTGTAAGTGTGTTTTAATACATTTATACTTTCACGGTGTGTGTGTGTTGTGTTTTTATTTGGGTATTTTTGTTGTTGTAGAACTACAGGTACCAGCGGGCCCGTTATTTCCCCGCATGCTGGTACTTGAGGTTCTCCAAGTACCAGCAAGCGGGGGAGGCTTGCTGGGCCTTGTAGTTCCTCAACAAAAAGCAATATTCTTTTTTTTACACACTTATGGCTATCAGCCCGGCACCCACCACCCACCACCCAGGGGTGCTGTGGACAACCTCGGGCTTCACCCCTGGCCCTTGGGTGCCTGGAGGGGGGAGAGACCCCTTGATTTAAGGGGTCCCCACTCCTCCAGGAAACCCTGGAACGGGGGGGACTTGTTGGGGGGGGGGGGGGGGTAATGCCACGGCCGCAGGGACCTTACATAAATGTGTCCCCCGGCTGTGGCATTATGTCCCTGGCTAGTGGAGCCCGGTGCTGGTTTTAGGAATACGGGGGACCCCTACATCTTTTGTCCCCCATATTTTTTGAACTAGGACCAGTCTAAGAGCCTGGTGCTGGTTGTCTCTAAATACGGGGAACCCCTGTCTAATTTTTTACCAGTATTTAAACAACCAGGACTGGCTCAAAGAGCCCGAGGCTGGTATACTTAGGAGGGGGGACCTCACGCATTTCTTTTTCAATTTTTTAACCCATTCAGACCCTTCTCCATTACGTTAATGGAAGCCCTGGACAACAAAATTGCATTCATGTCCTCCTCCCACTCTCTTCCCAAACACTAATTATTATTTTTTTTCTATAAAAATGTACATTATGGCCCTCATTCCGAGTTGTTCGCTCGGTAAAAATCTTCGCATCGCAGCGATTTTCCGCTTAATGCGCATGCGCAATGTCCGCACTGCGACTGCGCCAAGTAAATTTGCTATGCACTTAGTAATTTTACTCACGGCTTTTTCATCGTTCTGGCGATCGTAATGTGATTGACAGGAAATGGGTGTTACTGGGCGGAAACAGGCCGTTTTATGGGCGTGTGGGAAAAAACGCTACCGTTTCCGGAAAAAACGCAGGAGTGGCCGGAGAAACGGAGGAGTGTCTGGGCGAACGCTGGGTGTGTTTGTGACGTCAAACCAGGAACGACAAGCACTGAACTGATCGCAGAAGCCGAGTAAGTCTGGAGCTACTCAGAAACTGCTACGAGGTGTGTAATCGCAATATTACGAATACATCGTTCGCAATTTTAAGATGCTAAGATTCACTCCCAGTAGGCGGCGGCTTAGCGTGAGCAACTCTGCTAAAATCCGCTTGCGAGCGAACAACTCGGAATGACCTCCACTATCACAAGTATGATGAGCAGGCAGGCAGCGGGCATTGGCGGCATCGGACTGAGATGCAAATTAGTGGCGGAGGGCTGGGTCAGTTGATGGTGGGTGAGTTTGTAAGCAATTGGTGGTGGCAGCAGTCATCGGCTCAGAGGCAGTAGCGGGCGTTGGCTTGGTGGCGGTAAAGGTCATCGGCAGGATCCGGCAGACATTATGGCTGTAGTGCCTCACCAGTCACTGACCTCACCGCACGCCACTGGAAAGCGCATTACTATCTTGGTGACTGCTTGGGAATATTAGGGTTAGGGTCTGGGCTCCTGAGGATATTGTTCGGTTTATTTATTAATAGACCCCTTACAATCTCCCAAAATAACATTGTTTATCGCTGCTTCTAGTTGGAGGTTTTATCTGCTGGCCCCATCGCAACATTGCGCTCATTATCGAGGGATCTAGCTCTGAAAAATAGGGACTGTGATATCCCGGTATATATCACCTGCGTTGTGTCTTTAGTAGTGATGAGCGGGTTCGGTTCCTCGGAAACCGAACCCCCCCGAACTTCACCCATTTTACACGGGTCCGAGGCAGGTTCGAACCTTCCCGCCTTGCTCGGCTAACCCGAGCGCGCCCGAACGTCATCATCCCGCTGTCGGATTCTCGCGAGATTCGGATTCTATATAAGCAGCCGCGCGTCGCCGCCATTTTCACTCGTGCATTGGAGATGATAGGGAGAGGACGTGGCTGGCGTCCTCTCCGTTTATTGTTGAACTTGATTGCTTTATTGCTTAATTGTGGGGAGGATTGGGGAGCAGCTGTTAGGAGGAGTACAGTGCAGAGTTTTGCTGACAGTGACCACCAGTATACGTTGTCTGCCTGAAAAACACTCCATATCTGTGCTCAGTGTGCTGCATATATCTGTGCTCAGTGTGCTGCTTTATTGTGGGGACTGGGGACCACCAGTATAATATTATATAGGAGGAGTACAGTGCAGAGTTTTGCTGACCAGTGACCACCAGTATACTATATATAGCAGTACGGAAGGCCACTGCTGTGCCTACCTCTGTGTCGTCATTCATTAAGTATACTATCCATCTACATTCTATACCTGTGGTGCATTTTAGTTTTGCAGTTTGCTGACACAGTGACAACCAGTATACTATATATAGCAGTACGGAAGGCCACTGCTGTACCTACGTCTGTGTCGTCATTCATTAAGTATACTATCCATCTACATTCTATACCTGTGGTGCATTTTAGTTTTGCAGTTTGCTGACACAGTGACCACCAGTATACTATATATAGCAGTACGGAAGGCCACTGCTGTGCCTACCTCTGTGTCGTCATTCATTAAGTATACTATCCATCTACATTCTATACCTGTGGTGCATTTTAGTTTTGCAGTTTGCTGACACAGTGACCACCAGTATACTATATATAGCAGTACGGAAGGCCACTGCTGTACCTACCTCTGTGTCGTCATTCATTAAGTATACTATCCATCTACATTCTATACCTGTGGTGCATTTTAGTTTTACAGTTTTCTGACACAGTGACCACCAGTATACTATATATAGCAGTACGGAAGGCCACTGCTGTACCTACCTCTGTGTCGTCATTCATTAAGTATACTATCCATCTACATTCTATACCTGTGGTGCATTTTAGTTTTGCAGTTTGCTGACACAGTGACCACCAGTATACTATATATAGCAGTACGGTAGGCCACTGCTGTACCTACCTCTGTGTCGTCATTCATTAAGTATACTATCCATCTACATTATATACCTGTGGTGCATTTTAGTTTTGCAGTTTGCTGACATAGTGACCACCAGTATACTATATATAGCAGTACGGTACGGAAGGCCACTGCTGTGCCTACCTATGTGTCGTCATTCATTAAGTATACTATCCATCTACATTCTATACCTGTGGTGCATTTTAGTTTTGCAGTTTGCTGACACAGTGACCACCAGTATACTATATATAGCAGTACGGAAGGCCACTGCTGTGCCTACCTCTGTGTCGTCATTCATTAAGTATACTATCCATCTACATTCTATACCTGTGGTGCATTTTAGTTTTGCAGTTTGCTGACACAGTGACCACCAGTATACTATATATAGCAGTACGGAAGGCCACTGCTGTACCTACGTCTGTGTCATCATTCATTAAGTATACTATCCATCTACATTATATACCTGTGGTGCATTTTAGTTTTGCAGTTTGATGACACAGTGACCACCAGTATACTATATATAGCAGTACGGAAGGCCACTGCTGTGCCTACCTCTGTGTCGTCATTCATTAAGTATACTATCCATCTACATTCTATACCTGTGGTGCATTTTAGTTTTGCAGTTTGCTGACACAGTGACCACCAGTATACTATATATAGCAGTACGGAAGGCCACTGCTGTACCTACCTCTGTGTCGTCATTCATTAAGTATACTATCCATCTACATTCTATACCTGTGGTGCATTTTAGTTTTGCAGTTTGCTGACACAGTGACCACCAGTATACTATATATAGCAGTACTGTAGGCCACTGCTGTACCTACCTCTGTGTCATCATTCATTAAGTATACTATCCATCTACATTCTATACCTGTGGTGCATTTTAGTTTTGCAGTTTGCTGACACAGTGACCACCAGTATACTATATATAGCAGTACGGTAGGCCACTGCTGTACCTACCTCTGTGTCGTCATTCATTAAGTATACTATCCATCTACATTCTATACCTGTGGTGCATTTTAGTTTTGCAGGTTGCTGACACAGTGACCACCAGTATACTATATATAGCAGTACGGTACGGAAGGCCACTGCTGTACCTACCTATGTGTCGTCATTCATTAAGAATACTATCCATCTACATTCTATATCTGTGGTGCATTTTAGTTTTGCAGTTTGCTGACACAGTGACCACCAGTATACTATATATAGCAGTACGGAAGGCCACTGCTGTACCTACCTCTGTGTCGTCATTAAGTATACTATCCATCTACATTCTATACCTGTGGTGCATTTTAGTTTTGCAGTTTGCTGACACAGTGACCACCAGTATACTATATATAGCAGTACGATACGGTAGGCCACTGCTGTACCTACCTCTGTGTCGTCATTCATTAAGTATACTTTCCATCTACATTCTATACCTGTGGTGCATTTTAGTTTTGCAGTTTGCTGACACAGTGACCACCAGTATACTATATATAGCAGTACGATACGGAAGGCCACTGCTGTGCCTACCTCTGTGTCGTCATTAAGTATACTATCCATCTACATTCTATACCTGTGGTGCATTTTAGTTTTGCAGTTTGCTGACACAGTGACCACCAGTATACTATATATAGCAGTACGATACAGAAGGCCACTGCTGTGTCTACCTCTGTGTCGTCATTAAGTATACTATCCATCTACATTCTATACCTGTGGTGCGCCTCTTTTTTTCTTTGCATCATGTGCTGTTTGGGGACAATTTTTTTGAAGTGCCATCCTGTCTTGACACTGCAGTGCCACTCCTAGATGGGCCAGGTGTTTGTGTCGACCACTTGTGTCGCTTAGCTGAGTCACACAGCGACCTTGGTGCGCCTCTTTTTTTCTTTGCATCATGTGCTGTTTGGGGACAATTTTTTTGAAGTGCCATCCTGTCTTGACACAGCAGTGCCACTCCTAGATGGGCCAGGTGTTTGTGTCGGCCACTTGTGTCGCTTAGCTTAGTCACACAGCGACCTTGGTGCGCCTCTTTTTTTCTTTGCATCATGTGCTGTTTGGGGACAATTTTTTTGAAGTGCCATCCTGTCTTGACACTGCAGTGCCACTCCTAGATGGGCCAGGTGTGTGTGTCGGCCACTTGTGTCGCTTAGCTTAGTCACACAGCGACCTTGGTGCGCCTCTTTTTTTCTTTGCATCATGTGCTGTTTGGGGACAATTTTTTTGAAGTGCCATCCTGTCTTGACACTGCAGTGCCACTCCTAGATGGGCCAGGTGTTTGTGTCGGCCACTTGTGTCGCTTAGCTTAGTCACACAGCGACCTTGGTGCGCCTCTTTTTTTCTTTGCATCATGTGCTGTTTGGGGACAATTTTTTTGAAGTGCCATCCTGTCTTGACACTGCAGTGCCACTCCTAGATGGGCCAGGTGTTTGTGTCGGCCACTTGTGTCGCTTAGCTTAGTCACACAGCGACCTTGGTGCGCCTCTTTTTTTCTTTGCATCATGTGCTGTTTGGGGACAATTTTTTTGAAGTGCCATCCTGTCTTGACACTGCAGTGCCACTCCTAGATGGGCCAGGTGTTTGTGTCGGCCACTTGTGTCGCTTAGCTTAGTCACGCAGCGACCTTGGTGCGCCTCTTTTTTTCTTTGCATCATGTGCTGTTTGGGGACAATTTTTTTGAAGTGCCATCCTGTCTTGACACAGCAGTGCCACTCCTAGATGGGCCAGGTGTTTGTGTCGGCCACTTGTGTCGCTTAGCTTAGTCACACAGCGACCTTGGTGCGCCTCTTTTTTTCTTTGCATCATGTGCTGTTTGGGGACAATTTTTTTGAAGTGCCATCCTGTCTTGACACTGCAGTGCCACTCCTAGATGGGCCAGGTGTTTGTGTCGGCCACTTGTGTCGCTTAGCTTAGTCACGCAGCGACCTTGGTGCGCCTCTTTTTTTCTTTGCATCATGTGCTGTTTGGGGACAATTTTTTTGAAGTGCCATCCTGTCTTGACACAGCAGTGCCACTCCTAGATGGGCCAGGTGTTTGTGTCGGCCACTTGTGTCGCTTAGCTTAGTCACACAGCGACCTTGGTGCGCCTCTTTTTTTCTTTGCATCATGTGCTGTTTGGGGACAATTTTTTTGAAGTGCCATCCTGTCTTGACACTGCAGTGCCACTCCTAGATGGGCCAGGTGTGTGTGTCGGCCACTTGTGTCGCTTAGCTTAGTCACACAGCGACCTTGGTGCGCCTCTTTTTTTCTTTGCATCATGTGCTGTTTGGGGACAATTTTTTTGAAGTGCCATCCTGTCTTGACACTGCAGTGCCACTCCTAGATGGGCCAGGTGTTTGTGTCGGCCACTTGTGTCGCTTAGCTTAGTCACACAGCGACCTTGGTGCGCCTCTTTTTTTCTTTGCATCATGTGCTGTTTGGGGACAATTTTTTTGAAGTGCCATCCTGTCTTGACACTGCAGTGCCACTCCTAGATGGGCCAGGTGTTTGTGTCGGCCACTTGTGTCGCTTAGCTTAGTCACACAGCGACCTTGGTGCGCCTCTTTTTTTCTTTGCATCATGTGCTGTTTGGGGACAATTTTTTTGAAGTGCCATCCTGTCTTGACACTGCAGTGCCACTCCTAGATGGGCCAGGTGTTTGTGTCGGCCACTTGTGTCGCTTAGCTTAGTCACGCAGCGACCTTGGTGCGCCTCTTTTTTTCTTTGCATCATGTGCTGTTTGGGGACAATTTTTTTGAAGTGCCATCCTGTCTTGACACTGCAGTGCCACTCCTAGATGGGCCAGGTGTTTGTGTCGGCCACTTGTGTCGCTTAGCTTAGTCACACAGCGACCTTGGTGCGCCTCTTTTTTTCTTTGCATCATGTGCTGTTTGGGGACAATTTTTTTGAAGTGCCATCCTGTCTTGACACTGCAGTGCCACTCCTAGATGGGCCAGGTGTTTGTGTCGGCCACTTGTGTCGCTTAGCTTAGTCACACAGCGACCTTGGTGCGCCTCTTTTTTTCTTTGCATCATGTGCTGTTTGGGGACAATTTTTTTGAAGTGCCATCCTGTCTGACACTGCAGTGCCACTCCTAGATGGGCCAGGTGTTTGTGTCGGCCACTTGTGTCGCTTAGCTTAGCCATCCAGCGACCTCGGTGCAAATTGTAGGACTAAAAATAATATTGTGAGGTGTGAGGTGTTCAGAATAGACTGGAAATGAGTGGAAACTATGGTAATTGAGGTTAATAATACTATGGGATCAAAATGACCCCCAAATTCTATGATTTAAGCTGTTTTTTAGGGTTTTTTGAAAAAAACACCCGAATCCAAAACACACCCGAATCCGACAAAAAAATTTCGGTGAGGTTTTGCCAAAACTCGTCCGAATCCAAAACACGGCCGCGGAACCGAATCCAAAACCAAAACACAAAACCCGAAAAATGTCCGGTGCACATCACTAGTCTTTAGTAAGTGCCAGTGATACATAAATCATCCAGAAACCACTTTTATTGGAGATGGACCTGTAATGAGCAGATCTTGTGTGTTGAAAGTAAAGGTTTGCGCGGATTCTCGTGTTTTGGTTCTAATTTCATTGTTGTGTTTTAAAATCCAAATCTTGGTTTTTGGATTTCTTGAAAATAGATAAAAACAGCTAAAATCATGAATATGTCGCAATGCAAAACCTGAAATTTGGTTTTAAATTTTAATTCTGAACCGCGGGCAGTGGTGGATCACCCATTAGATGCCAGTAACCGGTAAATTCTTCCACTGTACTGGTCAATATGTCATACTAAATGGAGAGGCGGCCATTACTGTTGTTCCTAGGCGCATCCTCAACTCTAAATCTGCTCCTGACTGCGGGAAGATCCGCACTGGAACTTTTTTGGGATTAGATCTCCTCAAGAGAACTGTACGAGGACTGTGCTCAGAAACGCTAGATTCAGGTTGGTTCAGACCAATATATACCACGAATCTCTCGCTATAAGAAAGGATAGTGAGTGACCTCCAGGAGGCAGATGTTTCATTTAGGGGGGATTCCCAGTATAACACGTGGTCCGGGGGCTGCAGGTAAGTGTCCGCCGTATCAGTGCAGCGTATGATATATTATTGCAAAACTACCAATGTGCAAACATGAAAAAGTTATGGCACCAATCCAATGTCCCCTACTCTTATAACACGCGGTGTATCCGGCAGGTCCACCTGGTGGTGGGAGAGCAACTGGCGCTGTAATCAGTAGATGGCGATTTTACTTTCATCTTGTGAATGATCTATTTGTAATGTATACACAGTGGGATAGAGGTGTATACGTCCAGCTGTATATTCAGTACAATGACAGACATCAGACATTTACAATGTGGAAAACTGAAAATATATGATTTCCTCTGTGCCCATATACTGTATTCTGGACGACACCTTATATACTGTATTCTGGACGACCACTCATATACTGTATTCTGTACGACCCCTCATATACTGTATTCTGTATGACCCCTCATATACTGTATTCTGGACGACCCCTCATATACTGTATTCTGGACGACCCCTCATATACTGTATTCTGGACGACCCCTCATATACTGTATTCTTGACGACCCCTTATATAATGTATTCTGGACGACCCCTCATATACTGTATTCTGTACGACCCCTCATATACTGTATTCTGGACGACCCCTCATATACTGTATTCTGGACGACCCCTCATATACTGTATTCTTGACGACCCCTTATATAATGTATTCTGGACGACCCCTCATATACTGTATTCTGGACGACCCCTCATATACTGTATTCTGGAAGACCCCTCATATACTGTATTCTGGAAGACCCCTTATATAATGTATTCTGGACGACCCCTCATAAACTGTATTCTGTATGACCACTCATATACTGTATTCTGTACGACCCCTCATATACTGTATTCTGGACGACCCCTCATATACTGTATTCTATACGACCCCTTATATACTGTATTTTGGACGACCCCTTATATAATTATAATGTATTCTGGACGACCCCTTATATACTGTATTCTGTATGACCCCTCATATACTGTGTTCTGAATGACCACCAATATACTGTATTCTGTATGACCACTCATATACTGTATTCTGGACGACCCCTCATATACTGTATTCTGGACCACCCCTCATATACTGTATTCTGTATGACCCCTCATATACTGTATTCTGAACGACCACCAATATACTGTATTCTGTATAACCCCTCATATACTGTATTCTGGTCGATCCCTCATATACTGTATTCTTGACGACCACTCATATACTGTATTCTGGACGACCACTCATATACTGTATTCTGTATGACCACCAATATACTGTATTCTGTACTACCCCTCATATACTGTATTCTGGACGACCCCTCATATACATTATTCTGAATGACCACTCATATACTGTATTCTGGACGACCACTCATATACTGTATTCTGTATGACCCCTCATATACTGTATTCTGGACGACCACTCATATACTGTATTCTGTATGACCCCTCATATACTGTATTCTGTACGACCACCAATATACTGTATTCTGTACGACTCCTCATATACTGTATTCTGTACGACCACCAATATACTGTATTCTGTACGACCCCTCATATACTGTATTCTGTACGACCACCAATATACTGTATTCTGCACGACCCCTCATATACTGTATTCTGTACAACCACCAATATACTGTATTCTGTATGACCCCTCATATACAATATTCTGTACAACCACTCATATACTGTATTCTGTATGACCACTCATATACTGTATTCTGGACGACCCCTCATATACTGTATTCTGTACAACCACTCATATACTGTATTCTGGACGACCCCTCATATACTGTATTCTATACAACCACTCATATACTGTATTCTGGACGACCACTCATATACTGTATTCTGGACGACCACTCATATACTGTATTCTGTACGACCCCTCATATACTGTATTCTGAACGACCACTCATATACTGTATTCTGTATGACCCCTCATATACTATATTCTGGACGACCACTCATATACTGTATACTGGATGACCCCTCATATAATGTATTCTGGACGACCCCTCATATACTGTATTCTGGACGACCCCTCATATACTGTATACTGTACGACCATTCATATACTGTAATCTGGACGACCACTCATATACTGTATTCTGTACGACCCCTCATATACTGTATTCTGAACGACCACTCATATACTGTATTCTGTATGACCCCTCATATACTATATTCTGGACGACCACTCATATACTGTATACTGGATGACCCCTCATATAATGTATTCTGGACGACCCCTCATATACTGTATTCTGGACGACCCCTCATATACTGTATACTGTACGACCATTCATATACTGTAATCTGGACGACCACTCATATACTGTATTCTGTACGACCACTCATATACTGTAATCTGGACGACCACTCATATACTGTATTCTGTACAACCACCAATATACTGTATTCTGGACGACCCCTCATATACTGTATACTGTACGACCACTCATATACTGTAATCTGGACGACCACTCATATACTGTATTCTGTACAGCCACCAATATACTGTATTCTGTACAACCACTCATACACTGTATTCTGGACGAACACTCATATACTGTATTCTGTACGACCCCTCATATACTGTATTCTGTACAACCACTCATATACTGTATTCTGGACGACCACAAATATACTGTATTCTGGACGAACACTCATATACTGTATTCTGTACGACCACCAATATACTGTATTCTGTACGACCACTCATATACTGTATTCTGTACAACCACTCATATACTGTATTCTTGACGACCACCAATATACTGTATTCTGGACGACCGCTCATAAACTGTATTCTGTACAACCACTCATATACTGTATTCTGTACAACCACTCATATACTGTATTCTTGACGACCACCAATATACTGTATTCTGGACGACCGCTCATAAACTGTATTCTGTACAACCACTCATATACTGTATTCTGTACAACCACTCATATACTGTATTCTGGACGACCCCTCATATACTGTATTCTGTACAACCCCTCATATACTGTATTCTGTACAACCACTCATATACTGTATTCTGGACGACCACTCATATACTGTATTCTGGACGACCACTCATATACTGTATTCTGTACGACCACTCATATACTGTATTCTGAACGACCACTCATATACTGTATTCTGTATGACCCCTCATATACTATATTCTGGACGACCACTCATATACTGTATACTGGATGACCCCTCATATAATGTATTCTGGACGACCCCTCATATACTGTATTCTGGACGACCCCTCATATACTGTATACTGTACGACCATTCATATACTGTAATCTGGACGACCACTCATATACTGTATTCTGTACAACCACCAATATACTGTATTCTGTATGACCACTCATATACTGTATTCTGGACGACCACCAATATACTGTATTCTGTATGACCACTCATATACTGTATTCTGTACGACCCCTCATATACTGTATTCTGTACAACCCCTCATATACTGTATTCTGTACAACCACTCATATACTGTATTCTGTACAACCACTCATATACTGTATACTGTACGACCACTCATATACTGTATTCTGTACAACCACTCATATACTGTATTCTGTACAACCCCTCATATACTGTATTCTGCACAACCACTCATATACTGTATACTGTACGACCCCACATATACTGTATTCTGGATGACCCCTCATATACTGTATTCTGTACGACCACCAATATACTGTATTCTGTACGACCACTCATATACTGTATTCTGGACGACCCCTCATATACTGTATTCTGGACGACCCCTCATATACTGTATTCTGGACGACCACTCATATACTGTATTCTGGCCGACCCCTCATATACTGTATTCTGGACGACCCCTCATATACTGTATTCTGAACAACCCCTCATATACTGTATTCTGGACGACCCCTCATATACTGTATTCTGAACGACCACTCATATACTGTATTCTGTATGACTACTCATATACTGTATTCTGTACGACCCCTCATATACTGTATTCTGGACGACCGCTCATATACTGTATTCTGTATGACTACTCATATACTGTATTCTGTACGACCCCTCATATACTGTATTCTGTATGACCCCTCATATACTGTAATCTGGACGACCCCTCATATACTGTATTCTGTATGACCACCAATATACTGTATTCTGGACGACCCCTCATATACTGTATTCTGAATGACCCCTCATATACTGTATTCTGTATGACCACTCATATACTTTATTCTGGACGACCCCTCATATACTGTATTCTGAACGACCACCAATATACTGTATTCTGTACTACCCCTCATATACTGTATTCTGTACGACCCCTCATATACTGTATTCTGAATGACCCCTCATATACTGTATTCTGTATGACCACTCATATACTGTATTCTGGACGACCCCTCATATACTGTATTCTGTATGACCACCAATATACTGTATTCTGTATGACCACTCATATACTGTATTCTGGACGACCCCTCATATACTGTATTCTGAATGACCCCTCATATACTGTATTCTGGACGATCCCTCATATACTGTATTCTGTACAACCACTCATATACTGTATTCTGTATGACCCCTCATATACTGTATTCTGTACGACCCCTCATATACTGTATTCTATATGACCCCTCATATACTGTATTCTGGACGACCACTCATATACTGTATTCTATACTACCCCTCATATACTGTATTCTGGACGACCACTCATATACTGTATATAGTACGACCCCTCATATACTGTATTCTATACTACCCCTCATATACTGTATTCTGTATGACCCTCATATACTATATTCTGTACGACCCCTCATATACTGTATTCTGTACGACCCTCATATACTGTATTCTGTATGACCCCTCATATACTGTATTCTGTACGACCACTCATATACTGTATTCTGTATGACCCCTCATATACTGTATTCTGTACTACCCCTCATATACTGTATTCTGTACGACCCCTCATATACTGTATTCTGTACGACCCCTCATATACTGTATTCTGTACTAGCACTCATATACTGTAGTCTGTACGACCCCTCATATACTGTATTCTGTACGACCCCTCATATACTGTATTCTGTACTACCACTTATATACTGTATTCTGGACGACCACCATTATACTGTATTCTGTACTACCATTCATATACTGTATTCTGTACAACCCCTCATATACTGTATTCTGTACTACCCCTCATATACTGTATTCTGTACGACCACTCATATACTGTATTCTGGACGACCACCAATATACTGTATTCTGTACAACCACTCATATACTGTATACTGGACGACCACTCATATACTGTATTCTGTATGACCCCTCATATACTGTATTCTGGACGACCACTCATATACTGTATTCTGTATGACCCCTCATATACTGTATTATGTACGACCACCAATATACTGTATTCTGTACGACCCCTCATATACTGTATTCTGTACAGCCACCAATATACTGTATTCTGTATGACCCCTCATATACTGTATTCTGTACAACCACTCATTTACTGTATTCTGTACAACCACCAATATACTGTATTCTGTACAACCACTCATATACTGTATTCTGGACGACCACTCATATACTGTATTCTGTATGACTACTCATATACTGTATTCCGGATGACCCCTCATATACTGTATTCTGGACGACCACTAGTATACTGTATTCTGTAAAACCACTCATATACTGTATTCTGTACAACCACCAATATACTGTATTCTGTACAACCCCTCATATACTGTATTCTGTATGACCACTCATATACTGTATTCTGGACGACCCCTCATATACTGTATTCTGTATGACCCCTCATATACTGTATTCTGAACGACCACCAATATACTGTATTCTGTATGACCCCTCATATACTGTATTCTGGACGACCCCTCATAAACTGTATTCTGGACGACCCCTCATATACTGTATTCTGTATGACCCCTCATATACTGTATTCTGACCGACCACCAATATACTGTATTCTGTATGACCCCTCATATACTATATTCTGGACGATCCCTCATATACTGTATTCTTGACGACTACTCATATACTGTATTCTGGACGACCCCTCATATACTGTATTCTGTACGACCACTCATATACTGTATTCTGGACGACCCCTCATATACTGTATTCTGGACAACCCCTCATATACTGTATTCTGGATGACCCCACATATACTGTATTCTGTACGATCCCTCATATACTGTATTCTGTATGACCCCCTCATATACTGTTGTGGCCGGAGAGCCCCAGCCACGAGGGAAATGGCCGCCGCAGCACTGAAGGGGTTAACCCCTAGTGCCCGGCGCCATTTTAAAGGACAATGGGCAATTGGCGCCAGATTTGAAAAATGTATTGGGCGCTAGGCGCCGTGTTTTATTAAATGTTTAAGTACATGTATTTTTATATGTGCCGTGGTCCCGGACCCCTCCGGAGACCACGGCAGTGAGGACAGCCCCCCGGCGCGCTCAGCAGAGTGTGCGCGCCGGGGGAGAGGGCAGCCGCTGACCGCCGGAGTCCGGGAGCTCCGCTCCCGGCAGCGGTCGGTGCAGCCCCGGGTGCACTGGAGTGTGCGCGCCGGGGAGAAGGGTGAGCGCTGCGGCTGGGAGCTCGGCTCCCGCTGCAGTGCTCTCTAACGGCGTGGGTGCAATTAGGCTGGCGAGCAGGCTGATGAGCGCTGGGGTCCGGGAGCTACGCTCCCGGTGCCTCAGCGCTACAACAAAGCCAGAGTCATGGCGGCCGGGACAAGTGTCCCGGGCCGCCGGGCTACAGTACAGGGGGGTGCGCCGCTGCGTGCGGCGAGGCCACTGAGTAGTGCCACACTGGGGGGACAGGGAGAACCAGCTCCCTGGACCCCAGTGGCAGGCAGGCAGACTGGAGGGTGGGGGAAGCCAGCCCCATACCTCCAGCACTGGGAGAGCCCTAGCAGCCAGGCTGCAGGTCTAGCGGAGCCAGCACAGACAGGGTCCTAGCAGCCAGGCTGCAGGACTAGGACAGTATTCCACAAACCAGACATTGTGTAAAATGTAGAAAGTACAGTGTGTTGTAAGGCACTGCAGTGCCTAGGTATGTGGAGCCTGTGCAGGCTCAGAGTGTATTGAAATGTATAACATGTACAGTGTGATTTAAATGTAATGTATTTAAAGGTACATTGCACTTACTTGGTTGTGTGTCCCAGGAGGGGGGAATCCATGGCTGTGCAGGCTGATGGATTCTCCCAGACCTTTTCCCCAAAAACGGAATGCTTTCCCATCCAGCCTCACATTTCCAAGGGGCACAGGGAGAGAGAGAAGCAGCTCAGCTATGAAACAAGCTGAGTGGTTTCTTGGAGCTCCATGGAGAACACCCGTAGTGGCCAAGAGACCTGGACCGGGGAGCCAGGCTGCCCAGCTCTGGAGCCCAAATCCAGGCTGCAGCCAGTGGGCTGGGTCCCGGGCAGGTTTCTGGAAGTCAGTTTAGGAGGGAAAACTTTCCCCCAGCCAGACTGAACGGCACCGGGGAGTATCCTGATTCTCCAAGGTGGGAGAGTCAAAGGAGACCGACCACTCCCCACTGTCCATAGGGGACAATGTTAGCCGTGCATGAGACCAAGGCATGCACAGCTCATGGGTAAACATTGATTGGTTGTGCACCACAGGGCGGGCTTACCCCCTGTGGTAAGGGGTCTTGGAGAGGGATAAAAGGAGGGCAGTTGGCCCATAGGAGTGTGTATTATTCCATCTTATTCTGCTGAAAACATCTGATTGTATGCTGTTACCCCTAGCAATAGGGAGGAGCCTTTTTAAAGGTTATTTGAGCAATAAACATCTTTGCCTCAAGAAGACTGCTTCATCTTGTGACCAACAGGGTTAGGCCAAACCTAGCCCCGTCCTCCGGCTGTCCAGGGAAGCACCTAGCGTCTCCAAGCTCCGCCTTCCGCCAGCTACCGGTAGAGGCCTAGCAAGTGGCTAGTGGGGATTCGTCAGCACCACACAGCTGTGGTAAGGCAGTGCGTCGGCACATACAAAGCAGAACCGTGGTTCCAAACGCCACGGCAGGTTAGGAGTTTGGTGGTGGCAGCGAGAACCCGCCCACAACGCAGTGGGTGGAGTCAGTAACAGGCGGTTACTGACGGTAAGCGGGAATCCCCTATGTGGTCAGGCCTCGTGCGGCTTGACCTTCCAATCTGTGCGCAGTCAACGGGACGCGAAAGCGGCGAGTGCTTTCGTACGGTACCGTCCTGTCACAGAAATTGGTGGCATAGTGGTGGGATAATCCCAGGTGGCTTTTCATCACCCAATTGGAGAAGCCGAGTTACTCAGGAGAGGAGTAACTGCAGCGCAGGAGGACGCACAAGATGGCGGAATTCAGCGGAATGTCCAAGGATGATCTGGAGATCGTATGCCAGGAGAAGGGTGTGGATATCCCTTTCAACGCGTCCAGGAGCGTCATGTAGGCGGCGCTCAGGAGCTGGGAGGAGTCTCATCGGGTGGAGGTGGAAAACACTGCCGGCGTCAGCATCGCAGAGGACGACCCAACAGTGGACCTTCGCACAGAACCGGTGAGAACCACAAGCCCCGCCCTCTCTCACAGCAGCCATGTTTCCCAGCAATCCCTAGCAGGGCCAGGATCCCAACGTCCCAGGGGGGGCGGCACGGATACCCTAGCAGATCGGCTAGCGGAATTGGGGGAAAGGGCAACGGAGCAAGAACGCATGCTTGTCATTCGGATGTGGCATGCGGAGCGGGCACCAAAGGCCGTGGTACCCCGGGAGCCGTTGTCAGCTGTTGTACACAGATCAGGACGTATTCAGTTTGCCAAGTTTGCAGACAGTGATGGGGACATTGATGGACATTTGCAAGTTTTTGAAAGGACTTGTAAACTACACGATCTACCCAAGTCAGAGTGGGTGAGACACCTTGTGCCCACTCTGCATGGAGAGGCCTTGGAGGCCTATCGAGGAGTGGCCACGGAGGACTGTGGGAACTACGACGAAGTCGCGAAGGCCCTCCTCCAGCGATTCTTCATCACTCCAGAGTCTTACCGGAAGAAGTTCAGAGACTTGCCCAAGAATCCTAGCAGCACCCATGAGCAGTTCACCACCCAGCTGCGGCAGTACGTGGTGAAGTGGGTGAAGGATTCTGAAGCCACTACATGGGACGCACTGATCGACCTGATCTGCAGGGAGCAGTTCTACCGCAGGTGCGCCCAAGAAGTGAAGGAGTGGGTGCTAGATCGGGAGCCACCCAGCTAAAAAATGGCTGCCCAATTAGCCGACAAATATGTGGCAAGTCGGCCACGGGGGCAGAAGCGCCCCGCCAGCAGCCAGCTCCAAAAGACTGTACCACCAAGGGGACCACCCTCTTCAGCTCATCACCCCCAAAGACAAGCATCTTCCAACCCGGGTGCTCTTGGCCAGCAACCACACCGCAGCGTCCCTGCAAGTGATCAGAGATCAATGGTGCCACGTCTGGAGAAGAAGTGCTACGGCTGTGGGAAAATCTGACATCTGAGGATGAACTGTCCTGCATCCCAAGCACCCCAGACTCGTGCCCCAAATCCGAGTGCTGGAGCCCGGCTTGCTTGTTTGACGAGAGGAGATGAGATTACAGAGACTGTTCCCCCTCCAGTCAGTCCGATGGAGTGTGGCGAGAGACAGGTGCACTCTGCGGAGAGAGTCACCTGCATGGCCAAACAGCCCCTACACAACATGTGGAGGCACCTGCAGCCAGTCCACGTCGGACCCCTGCAGGGAGAAGGCCTAAGAGACTCTGGGGCCTCAATCACTGTGGTGAGCCCCCACCTTATAGATCCTGCTGCAGTATTGCAGGGTAGCACTGCCACGGTCACCCTGGCAGAAGGAACAGAGAAAGCGGTTCCCATGGCAAGAGTCTACCTGGACTGGGGAGCTGGACTAGAGTTGCGAGAAGTTGCCGTCATGGATGGTCTCCCAACTGATGTGGTCCTAGGAAATGATCTGGGTGGTGGGATCGTCACTACGTTTGTTGGCGCCATTCCCCGGAGTCAAGTTCCAAACCCACCGTTGACATCAGCTACTCCAGCACAGCCCAGCCCAGAGGAAAAGACTACAACTGCTAGACAACTGCCAGCACAGCCAACCACAGCATCAACCAGCCCAGATGGAAAGATTACAGCGGCTAGATCAGCACATCGACCCCGCATGCCTTTTGCCTCTGGTATGCCCACGTCCACTAGCAACGCAGAGGATGTCGGTTCCAGCTCGTTTGATCCTGTGGGGGTGCCCAATGATGCTCCTGACCCAAGTGGTTTGCCAACTCCGGCGGTGAGTATGAGAAACCACACTGATTTTTCCATGACTGACCCCTACCAGACTGACCCTAGTAGTCCCCACCTAGATCCCCCTGTCGAGTGTCCCAATTTAGGAGAGATTGAGGGCCACAGGCAGGAGTTTAGGGAGGCTCAACTCTCTGACCCATCCCCGAAAGGCAAGAGGCGCCACTCTGGCAGCGGCCTTGACAGGGTTGGGGCAGGAAGTTTGACCTGGCGGGAAGGGTTAAGGTACAGGGTAGCCAGGAAAGTGGGAGGGTATAGACCAGATAGGGAATGTGTCCAACTGGTCCCCTTAGGGAACGTTCCTGCGCAACCGGTGTCGATTGCCAGCGAAACCCCTTTGGACAGTAACCCGGAGACAGACCATACCCTGAAGTGCCTGACACAGAGCTTACCCTGGTCTGGAATGTCGGATGACGCCCAGACCAACTGTAAGGCTGGTGCCATGCGTTGGCAGCTGGGGCACTCCAGCGGTTGTGTTGTCTCTGGGCCTCTGCCCATAGGAGAACCCTTGCAGCAAGTTGCTGTGGACATAGCAGGTCCCCTGCCTGTGCGCAGTAGATCGGGGAAGACACGCAGCCTCCCTGTAGTGGATGCCACACAGGATCCAGAGGCTGGTGGTCTGGCCGCCATCACCGTGGCACAGGTAGCGGACGAGGAGGAAGGAGTAGGCCTAGGTGAAAGGGTAGGTTTCCCGAGACATAGGTCGACAGAGGAGGATGGGAGGGCAGGTCTGACGGTTAGGGCAGACAGTTGCCAGATAGGTATGACGGAGGTGCAGTGCCTGGGGCACCATGTGGGAGTAGACAGGGGTAGGCCCAAACCAGAGGGGGTGGAGGCAACCAGAGGCTGTCCCCGACCCACATCACCCAGACCGGTACTGACCTTAGAACCTGTAAGGCCCTACGGACACGTTGTCATTGACTTTAGTCCTGTAGTGAACCCCTTGACAGAGATGGCTAGGAAGGGCATTCCCAAGTCAGTGGACTTTGCACCCGCTTGCGAGTTGGCATTCCAGTCATTAAAGGAGGCTCGGGTACCCGCTCCAGTGCTGATGGCGCACATTCTTGACCAGGACTGTGTGTTACGAACTATTGCGCCACTGCACGGACTGGGAGCAGTACCGAGCCAGAAAGAGCCATATGGGCAGGAGCACCCTGTGGCCTGGTTGAGCAGTATACTGCTATTGTGGGAGGTGGGGTATGCCACAGTTGGGACACCGTGGGTGGCACTTATTTGTAACCGCCCCCCCCACAGTGGTGACTTACCACCTACCGGTTAGGTGGCTGCAACCTACCTTGGGGGAATCGGACAGACTTTTGTGGTGGAGCCTTGAACTTGGACTTCAGGTGGACTATTTGAACATTGTGCACCCACGAAGAGAGGCCCACTACACTATGGATGAACTGTCTAGGCCAGAGCCTACACCCCCCAGGTAGCGTCCCCTTCACCCCAACGGACTGCGGGACCAGGACCCAAATCGTTGGGACATGGGTCCCTGGTTGACCCGCTTGAATGGGGGGGGGGGAGTGTGGCCGGAGAGCCCCAGCCACGAGGGAAATGGCCGCCGCAGCACTGAAGGGGTTAACCCCTAGTGCCCGGCGCCATTTTAAAGGACAATGTGCGCTTGGCGCCAGATTTGAAAAATGTATTGGGCGCTAGGCGCCGTGTTTTATTAAATGTTTAAGTACATGTATTTTTATATGTGCCGTGGTCCCGGACCCCTCCGGAGACCACGGCAGTGAGGACAGCCCCCCGGCGCACTCAGCAGAGTGTGCGCACCGGGGGAGAGGGCAGCCGCTGACTGCCGGAGTCCGGGAGCTCCGCTCCCGGCAGCAGTCGGTGCAGCCCCGGGCGCACTGGAGTGTGCGCGCCGGGGAGAAGGGTGAGCGCTGCGGCTGGGAGCTCGGCTCCCGCTGCAGTGCTCTCTGTGTGTGCCGCCGCTGGGGGCCGGGAGCTCTGCTCCCGGCGCCTCAGCCCAGCACGGGTGGCCAGCCGCGGCAGCCGGGACGAACGTCCCGGGCTGCCGGGCGGCAAGGGGGGTGCACCGCACCCGGGTACCGGGCTAGCCGGCTCCCTAGCGGCGTGGGTGCAATTAGGCTGGCGAGCAGGCTGATGAGCGCTGGGGTCCGGGAGCTACGCTCCCGGCGCCTCAGCGCTACAACAAAGCCAGAGTCACGGCGGCCGGGACAAGTGTCCCGGGCCGCCGGGCTTCAGTACAGGGGGGTGCGCCGCTGCGTGCGGCGAGGCCACTGAGTAGTGCCACACTGGGGGGACAGGGAGAGCCAGCTCCCTGGACCCCAGTGGCAGGCAGGCAGACTGGAGGGTGGTGGAAGCCAGCCCCATACCTCCAGCACTGGGAGAGCCCTAGCAGCCAGGCTGCAGGTCTAGGGGAGCCAGCACAGACAGGGTCCTAGCAGCCAGGCTGCAGGACTAGGACAGTATTCCACAAACCAGACATTGTGTAAAATGTAGAAAGTACAGTGTGTTGTAAGGCACTGCAGTGCCTAGGTATGTGGAGCCTGTGCAGGCTCAGAGTGTATTGAAATGTATAACATGTACAGTGTGATTTAAATGTAATGTATTTAAAGGTAAATTGCACTTACTTGGTTGTGTGTCCCAGGAGGGGGGAATCCATGGCTGTGCAGGCTGATGGATTCTCCCAGACCTTTTCCCCCAAAACGGAATACTTTCCCATCCAGCCTCACACTTCCAAGGGTCACAGGGAGAGAGAGAAGCAGCTCAGCTATGAAACAAGCTGAGTGGTTTCTTGGAGCTCCATGGAGAACACCTGTAGTGGCCAAGAGACCTGGACCGGGGAGCCAGGCTGCCCAGCTCTGGAGCCCAAATCCAGGCTGCAGCCAGTGGGCTGGGTCCCGGGCAGGTTTCTGGAAGTCAGTTTAGGAGGGAAAACTTTCCCCCAGCCAGACTGAACGGCACCGGGGAGTATCCTGATTCTCCAAGGTGGGAGAGTCAAAGGAGACCGACCACTCCCCACTGTCTATAGCGGACAATGTTAGCCGTGCATGAGACCAAGGCATGCACAGCTCATGGGTAAACATTGATTGGTTGTGCACCACAGGGCGGGCTTACCCCCTGTGGTAAGGGGTCTTGGAGAGGGATAAAAGAAGGGCAGTTGGCCCATAGGAGTGTGTATTATTCCATCTTATTCTGCTGAAAACATCTGATTGTATGCTGTTACCCCTAGCAATAGGGAGGAGCCTTTTTAAAGGTTATTTGAGCAATAAACATCTTTGCCTCAAGAAGACTGCTTCATCTTGTGACCAACAGGGTTAGGCCAAACCTAGCCCCGTCCTCCGGCTGTCCAGGGAAGCACCTAGCGTCTCCAAGCTCCGCCTTCCGCCAGCTACCGGTAGAGGCCTAGCAAGTGGCTAGTGGGGATTCGTCAGCACCACACAGCTGTGGTAAGGCAGTGCGTCGGCACATACAGAGCAGAACCGTGGTTCCAAACGCCACGGCAGGTTAGGAGTTTGGTGGTGGCAGCGAGAACCCGCCCACAATGCAGTGGGTGGAGTCAGTAACAGGCGGTTACTGACGGTAAGCGGGAATCCCCTATGTGGTCAGGCCTCGTGCGGCTTGACCTTCCAATCTCTGCGCAGTCAACGGGACGCGAAAGCGGCGAGTGCTTTCGTACGGTACCGTCCTGTCACAACTGTATTCTATACTACCCCTCATATACTGTATTCTATACTACCCCTCATATACTGTATTCTGTATGGCCCCTCATATACTGTATTCTGTATGACCCCTCATATACTGTATTCTATACTACCCCTCATATTCTGTATTCTGGATGACCACTCATATACTATATTCTGTACGACCCCTCATATACTGTATTCTATACTACCCCTCATATACTGTATTCTGTACGACCCTCATATACTATATTCTGTACGACCCCTCATATACTGTATTCTGTACTAACACTCATATACTGAATTCTGTACTACCACTCATATACTGTATTCTGGACGACCACTCATATACTGTATTCTGTACTACCACTCATATACTGTATTCTGTACGACCACTCACATACTGTATTCTGTAATACCACTCATATACTGTATTCTGTACGACCCCTCATATACTGTATTCTATACGATCACCAATATACTGTATTCTGTACGACCCCTCATATACTGTATTCTGTACGACCCCTCATATACTGTATTCTGTACGACCCCTCATATACTGTATTCTGTACAACCACCAATATACTGTATTCTTTACGACCCCTCTTATACTGTATTCTGTACGACCCCTCATATACTGTATTCTGTACTACCACTCATATACTGTATTCTGTACGACCCCTCATATACTGTATTCTGTACAACCACCAATATACTGTATTCTTTACGACCCCTCTTATACTGTATTCTGTACGACCCCTCATATACTGTATTCTGTACTACCACTCATATACTGTATTCTGTACGACCCCTCATATACTGTATTCTGTACAACCACCAATATACTGTATTCTGTACGACCCCTCATATACTGTATTCTGTACGACCCCTCATATACTGTATTCTGTACTACCACTCATATACTGTATTCTGGACGACCCCTCATATACTGTATTCTGATCGACCCCTCATTTACTGTATTCTGTACGACCCCTCATATACTGTATTCTGTACTGATAATGTCGATATTATCTTAAACCATAAAGCTATACCTCAAGATACACTTTTACCGTGGAGCCGCTATGGCCGCTAGACTGAATACACGTGCTACGCACTTTGTACGCTATTTGCGTACAGAGTCCCGTAAGTGGTACGTACTTGGCGTACACACACCGCGCTGAGTGTACAGAGTACGCACAGCGCACGCACACACAATTGATAACCTTTAAACCTTGTTAGTGATACAATGCAATGATATGATTACACTTTAAACCCTTAGCAGCAAAGTACTGCAACGATGTTATACCTTAAACCTTAAGTAGCGCTGACGGTATAAAGTACCCGCAGTGCGTACACCTTATCAATGCTTATAAGCCGCTCATAACTTTATTGTGATTACATAAACCTTTTCTTTAAGCTAGCTTATCACTAAATAAAACCACACCACACACTGAAATAAAGACACGGACACAGTAGCTGGAGTTAAAGGTCAGACGATGTTTATTAATCGCTGACCAACTCTTTAAACTAATAATTGAGGCCGAATTAGAATTGAATTGAATATATATTAACTTTAGTTTGGAGGATGGCAAACAGAAAACCGCTGCCAAACACCAGCACCCGTCACCTAGATGACAAACCACCAAACCAAGGAGGGGAGTACACATACCCCGCCTCCTTCCCGCATAACCCGCATTGTGCTGGCCTTACCCCTCTTTCTCTGGCAAACGTTCGGTTCCCGCAGGGGAACGTCTAAATGTCCAACCGCAAGAAAAGGACACACCTGCCGTCCATTTAAAGAGGGAGCCCCACAATGACCACTTATGCCTGTGTGACAGCTGGTTGGCAGCGATTTCCCGCCAATCTGGCTTTCAATAGCCCACAGCAAGAACAAAAAACGTAGACGCATTCTGGGAGGGCGGGCGGGCATAAACTGAAAGGCAAGAGGGAGTCTAGCAAGATGGCCACCCCCTATATACTAACCTAAGACCCTCCTCTTCATCCTGATGCACAACCCCTTAAACCAATAGGAAAAAACCAACCGGGAAAACTGATCTGCCTAGCAACTGCTTAGTCATTTAACAACCAATCACAAAAAGTTGATCGCTTATATGGCCTCAGGCTTATGCAGCCTTCAGCTTATCTAAACCTTATACAGTTAAATATGCTTTTAAACCCTTGCAGGAAAGTGAAGACACAACACTGATTTGTAGTTGAAACCACAGGGTTCTAAGGCCACCGTGGATTATTTCAAAAGGTAAAACAGTACAAATCATACACTACAGGCTAACAAGATAAATCTAAAACAGAATAATGGCTACAGAGAATGTACATATGTGAGAATGTTCGCAAGCGCAACCCGGCCGGTCCTCCGCTTGTCAGGTAGAAAGCGTTCAGAGTCTTCTGACAGGCCAGGCAACAACGGTCTTTTTATACACAAAATACATACACAATACAATGGTCACTGTAATCTCATTGTCCATTGGACACAGAGATGTGTCTTTTCATTACAGGAGAGGTCATAGGTTGATTTGAAAAGATGGGCGATGTCTTTCCCCAACTGCTCTGGTGGGTGGTATCCACTGGATTCCCGCCGCATACATAATATACAGTAAATACAGTTAATATCTATATTCTACTTCTGCACATAACTATACGCTGGAACATGCGATCTTTCTCTAACCAACACCGGAATGTTACCCTTAAAATACCCTACAGCTGGATACTAGACATCATCTTCTAACCTTTATCTGACCCTTCCTATCATGCAAAGGTGAATCCCTTAGTCCTGGAACTGTTTAAACTATTGATACTCGCTGATGTGGTGTAGGGGAGTTATGTGTACAAAATGCACTAGTTGGGTTAAATATGTAATGTTCTAATAACCCTCTATGCACTCACAAACTCCGCCGTAAATACCCATACCACGCGCATGATCGCAGGAGCGATCCTACGCAAATTTACGGATATGTGCATGCACGGCGGACTGAGTGCACGCGTAGCGGGCATGTGCATGGGGTTAGTACAGGGTATATGCATTACAATATTTTTCGACTTTGACAGTCCACCCTTTGGCAGTCAACAATAACTGCCACTATCTAAACATTAAACAGAAAAATATACAATACAATATCTACAGATGGTTGGATAAAAATATACAATACATTATCCACAGATAATTGGATGGTAGAAGGAGAGGTGTAGGCAGGAAATGTATGACCTAGTGGGATAGTAAAAGCATGTATGTATGAAATCCATGTCTGAGGGGCATGTATCATCGTGCCGTATACGTTCTAGATAAGCTTCGAGGTATTGCGAAGTATACATTAAATCCTTCTCATCCCGTATTAAGGGTCTGTAAGTGGGCCAACAAACACTACCGAGCTCTTTTCGGCTTCTTGTTCCAACAAATGGGGTGCACATTTAGTTGATGATACATGGAGGGGGAACACATGTGAATGCTAATATGTGGATATCACCTGTCGACTGTGTGTGTCACTACCTGAAGGCTGTAGAGATGAAGATAAGAAACATATCAAAAATACATTCACATAACATTTGCGTAATCATTCTTGGGTGTTGATTGACGTCTTCTCCGGATGGGTGTATTTTTGCTGAGGGAAAACAAAGGAGAAACGGGTGAAAGAAACGGACCGTGGAATCACGTCTTATCACAACATTGGGGTAAATTTACTAAGCTCCCGATTTTGACCGAGATGCCGTTTTTTCATCAAAGTGTCATCTCGGTAATTTACTAAGCAATAATCACGGCAGTGATGAGGGCAATCGTAATATTTTGAAGTCCAAGAAAAAAATCACGAATGAATACACCATCGGTCAAAACGCGGCTGTTTAAGTATGAATCTCGGTCATTTACTAAGAAGTGCAAAGCAAAAAAAAAACAAACACTGCCGTGAAAAATTACAACTCGTAAAAAAGTGCTAAAAAAAAACAGACCTACTTTTTTTTTCCGTGATTGGATAGGCATGCAGGGATCCATGAGATCCGTGCATGTATATCAGTGGGAAGGGGTGGGAAAGTTGTTATTTTATTAAAAAAAATTGCGTGGGGTCCCCCCTCCTAAGCATAACCAGCCTCGGGCTCTTTGAGCCGATCCTGGTTGCAGAAATATGGGGAAAAAATTGACAGGGGTTCCCCCATATTTAAGCAACCAGCATCGGGCTCTGCGCCTGGTCCTGGTTCCAAAAATACGGGGGACAAAAAGAGTCGGGGTCCCCCGTATTTTTAAAACCAGCACCGGGCTCCACTAGCTGGACAGATAATGCCACAGCCGGGGGTCACTTTGATATAGTGCCCTGCGGCCGTGGCATCAAAAATCCAACTAGTCACCCCTGGCCGGGGTACCCTGGGGGAGTGGGGACCCCTTCAATCAAGGGGTCCCCCCCCCCAGCCACCCAAGGGCCAGGGGTGAAGCCCAAGGCTGTCCCCCCCCATCCAATGGGCTGCGGATGGGGGGGCTGATAGCCTTTGTTGTAAAAGAAAAGATATTGTTTTTAGTAGCAGTACTACAAGTCCCAGCAAGCCTCCCCCGCATGCTGGTACTTGGAGAACCACAAGTACCAGCATGCGGCGGAAAAACGGGCCCGCTGGTACCTGTAGTACTATTACTAAAAAAATACCCAAAAAAACACAAGACACACACACCGTGAAAGTATAATTTTATTACATACATACACACATACATACATACTTACCTTATGTTCCCACGTAGGTCGGTCCTCTTCTCCAGTAGAATCCAAGGGGTACCTGTTGAAGAAATTATACTCACGAGATCCAGGGGTCCAGGGTCCTCGGGGAATCCAGGTGTAATCCACGTACTTGAAAAAAATAACAAAACGGACACTCGAGCCACGCACTAAAAGGGGACCCATGTTTGCACATGGATCCCCTTTTCCCAACTGCCAGAAACCCACTCTGACTGATGTCTAAGTGGGTTTCTTCAGCCAATCAGGGAGTGCCACGTTGTAGCACTCTCCTGATCGGCTGTGTGCTCCTGTACTGTATGACAGGCGGCACACGGCAGTGTTACAATGTAGCGCCTATGCGCTACATTGTAACCAATGATGGGAACTTTCTGCTCAGCGGTGACGTCACTTTAGGTCAACCGCAGGGCAGAAAGTTCCCATCATTGGTTACAATGTAGCGCATAGGCGCTACATTGTAACACTGCCGTGTGCTGCCTGTCAGTGAGGACAGGAGCACACAGCTGATCAGGAGAGTGCTACAACGTGGCGCTCCCTGATTGGCTGAAGAAACCCACTTAGACAGAAGTCAAAGTGGGTTTCTGGCATTCGTGGAAAGGTGACCCATGTGCAAACATGGGTCCCCTTTCAGTTCGTGGTCGGGACACCGTTTTGTTATTTTTTTCAAGTACGTGGATTACCCATGGATTTCCCGAGGAGCCTGGACCCCTGGATCTCGTGAGTATAATTTCTTCAACAGGTACCCCTTGGATTCTACTGGAGAAGAGGACCGACCTGCGTGGGAACTTAAGGTAAGTATGTATGTATGTGTGTATGTATGTAATAAAATTATACTTTCACGGTGTGTGTGTCTTGTCTTTTTTTGGGTATTTTTTTAGTAGTAGTACTACAGGTACCAGCGGGCCCGTTTTTCCGGCGCATGCTGGTACTTGTGGTTCTCCAAGTACCAGCATGCGGGGGAGGCTTGCTGGGCCTTGTAGTACTGCTACTAAAAACAATATATTTTCTTTTACAACAAAGGCTATCAGCCCCCCCATCCGCAGCCCATTGGATGGGGGGGGGACAGCCTCGGGCTTCACCCCTGGCCCTTGGGTGGCTGGGGGGGGGGGACCCCTTGATTGAAGGGGTCCCCACTCCCCCAGGGTACCCCGGCCAGGAGTGACTAGTTGGATTTTTGATGCCACGGCCGCAGGGCACTATATAAAAGTGACCCCCGGCTGTGGCATTATCTGTCCAGCTAGTGGAGCCCGGTGCTGGTTTTAAAAATACGGGGGACCCCTACTCTTTTTGTCCCCCGTATTTTTGGGACCAGGACCAGGCGCAGAGCCCGATGCTGGTTGTTTAAATATGGGGGAACCCCTGTCATTTTTTTTCCCATATTTCGGCAACCAGGATCGGCTCAAAGAGCCCGAGGCTGGTTATGCTTAGGAGGGGGGACCCCACGCAATTTTTTTTTTAAATTTTACAGTGTTTAATTATAAAAAAAAAAAAAAAAATAGAACCCCAGCACGGATCACACAGATCCGGCCGAGATTATTTGTAAAAAAGTCGGCAGTGTTTTGCTAATCACTGCCGTAAAAAACACAAAAAAAACACGAATGACATCGACATCGGAAGAAAAGAAAAACCCGAATATGACAGCTTAGTAAATCCATCGTAACAAATTCAAAAAGTTTCAGTTTTACACTTTCGATGTCATTCGTGATTGAACTTTGACCTGAAACGGGAAAATACGAATCTTAGTAAATTTACCCCATTGTCTCTATTGATGGGTCATAAATTAAATCAGTTGTTGTAACAATGCCCCCGCTCCTCAAACTCATCACTTTGGTACCGCGCTTGCACCGCGTTAAAATTCGAACACACCTAAATATCAAGCCAATCATTATGACAACTCCTAGGATACAAAGGAGAAACTTTCCTACATTCACGATAACATTTTGAGCCCATTCTCCTAAACCTGAGAACCAATTGCGTGGGTTCAACCATGATACCCAGCCGGTCAGTTCATTACTCACAGCAGTAAGGGTAAGGTTGTGTCTCCTCCGGAACTCCCACTTCAACTGCAAGATATCGTCCATCTTTTGATCTATGACCTCGGTTGGGTCATCAGTGCTGTTTGTGATATACGTACAGCACTTCACACCATACTGAGTTGCTAGGGTGACACAGTACCCGCCTGTCACCGCTGTGATGTAATTGAGAACCATCCTGTGCTGGATCAGTTCCATTTTGTAAGCTTGCAACTCCCTCCCTGTATACCTGAAGGTGTCATCATACATCTCGGAGATATTATCTATCAGGTTTGCTAGCACATGGATATACCTATAATTTATAATTCCTCTGGCGGTATGGGTGATGTCTAACGTGAGTAGGAATTGAATCCCGGTGGATTCGTGAATTAAATCAGAGGCTTCGTGCTCTGCCCTATATATAAGGTGTCTCTTAACGATGTGTTCATAGTGAGTGTGAGTGTAAGGGGCTTGAGCATTGCGGTGAACGTCTTTCATCTTATCATGGGTTATGGTCATTACTTCTGGCAACACTCTTCCAATGTAACACAATCCCTCTGAGTTTGGGGCAAGCCACTTATACGCCTTCCTCCCGCATATGAAATATGCATCATCGGGGAGAACATATGGGACAGAATATGACATTACCATATTGCAAACCTTCCAAGTGAAAAATCCTATCCCTAACTCTCTCATCTGTTCAGTACACGTATCAGGCTGTATAATATGCGCACAGTACCCTGGTGATACTTCTCCAACCCGCATGGTCCTACTTCCTAGAGTATACCTACACCGAAAATACCTTCCACCGTCGGCTATTTGGCGTATAAGTTCAGAGTCTACGGGTATTCTGTCGGCTCTGTGTGAAAATGCCATGGTTTGGTTATTCCATGTCATTTCCCAATTTCCCGGTGTTCGGGAATTGGAAATGTTGAAACATACTAAGGACCTATCTACATGGTACTGGTGGAGCTTCAAACTAGGGGGCCTACAAATATAACATTTCTTGTCCACCGGTCTCCCACCCCGTAATTCAAGTACCTCATCTATTGTTAAAGGATACGGTACTAGTCCTGACTTGCTCTGACCTTGAGGTACTTGTGAGCACACCCAGCATTCTGTTTGGTTTAAAACCTTACCCACTAATGAGTGATAATCACTCAATGGATGGCGGTCCATGTTGATATTAAGGCTGGACTGACATTTCTGGATGCACCCGTCCTCAACTATGTTTTCACAATTTCTACAAATACAATTTTCCTCAGCCAATAACCCTTCACAGTGCCTCCTAGTTTCTTGACTACCAGATCGTTTTCTGATACTCGCCTTTGATCAGTGGATGTGTTGCTCTTGGAATTCTACAAATCCGTCTTTGCCATCAGCACCCATTCCAGATCCTTTCTTGACCTCTCTGGTACTCTCACCGAAACAGACTGCTCTGGTCAACAACAGGGTCAACAGGAAAACCCGGAATGCAGTCTCTTGGGGTAAGTCCATCTTGTTAAGGGGAGAGAAAAGGGAGCAAGAAGGTGGGGAAAGGAGGGTAATGGAAGATGGAGAAAATAATAAAAAGGGAAAAGAAATTTGGTGCGACAACCGCCTCTGGTCTTGTAGTTCTCCGTGCTCAGGTGCCGTGACAACAGTCCTGCCTCTCAACCTTCCCGGAACAGGCACTCCAGTGATACGATTTCCTCTACACTCTGCTCTTTGTCACGGGCTTTCTCTGGGTCAGCGACCTTCTTATAGTGGGACGAGTGGACCCAAGTCTCTCTCTCGGCAACCTTTAATGCTGTCGTGCTGGTTAGTAAGACTTGGTACGGTCCTTCCCACCTGTCAATGAGGCAACCTGAGCGTAGAAAATTTTTAATCATTACATAATCCCCAGGTTCAATGTCATGACAATTACTGTTTGGTAGGTCAGGAATCATCAGCTTTATATTTCTGTTTTGATTCCTCAACTGCTAGCTCATCTTAACCAAATATTTTACAGTCACCTCATTATTGCATTTCAAATCATCCTGGGGTCAATCATTACATGGGGTTGTCGACCAAAAAGAATCTCAAAGGGTGATATGTTAAGGGGGGACCTGGGAGTGGTTCTGATGCTGTACGATACAAGTGGCAAAGCTTCTGGCCATAACAATCCAGTTTCAGCCATCACTTTGCTCAGCTTGTTCTTAATAGTGCTGTTTACTCTTTCCACTTTCGCACTCGCCTGTGGGCGGTACAGAGTATGCAGCTTACTATTAATTCCCATTAGTTTGCACATTACCTGAAAGACTTCACCTGTAAAATGGGTACCCCTATCACTTTCAATTATCCTAGGGATACCATATCTGCACACAAATTCCTGCACAATTTTCTTTGCAGTAAACGTAGCAGTATTTGTGGCAGCGGGGAACGCTTCTACCCAATTTGAAAACACATCAATACAAACTAACACATATTTTAAATTTCTGCAGGGTGGTAACTGTATGAAATCAATTTGTATTACCTGAAAAGGGCCGTCTGTCGGTGGGATATGGGATGGTTCTGTTGGTATTGACTTTCCAATATTCTTCCTCAAGCAGATAAGACATGTCATTGCTCTCTTACCCGCATGAGAAGAGAATCCTGGCGCACACCAGTAGGCTCTCACCAGCTTACACATACCCTCTTTGCCCAGATGAGTCAGACCGTGTGCCGCCTCAGCTAATCTTGGAAGATATGCTCTGGGGGCTACTGGCTTACCTTGTCCATCTGTCCAGAGTCCTGAGGACTCCTGGCCATATCCTTTTGACCTCCAGACTGCCTTTTCCTGTGGAGAACACAAATTTTGCATTTCACTTAATTTTTGTGTATTGACGGTGTTGAATACCATCAGTGGTGTGAAATCTGTCTGTATGGGGGTGCTAGCTGCTGATTTAGCAGCTTCGTCTGCCCAGCTGTTACCAAGTGACACTGGGTCTTGACTGTAAGAGTGGGCTTTGCACTTGATAATAGCCACTCTGTCAGGTTCCTGTATCGCTGTTAGAAGCCTTTTTATATAGGATGCATGCGCTACAGGTGTGCTAGCTGCCGTCATGAAATTTCTGAGGCGCCATAGGGCCCCGAAATCATGCACTACTCCAAAGGCATACCTAGAATCTGTATATATATTGGCTGACTTACCCTTAGCCAATTCACACGCTCTGGTTAGGGCGACCAGCTCAGCAACTTGTGCTGAGTGCGGTGGGCCCAGGGGTTCAGCTTCTATGATACCTTTGTAATCTACGACTGCGTATCCAGTACACAAGTCTCCCGAGTCCGTCTGTCTGTGGCAACTACCGTCAGTGTAAAAAGTAAAATCTACGCCTTCCAGTCGGTTGTCACCAATGTCGGGTCTTGCAGTGAAAGTTTGGTTCAGATATTCCATACAATCATGTGTGTCAGTGTCTATACTAAATCCTCCTTCACCATCATTCTCATCCTCCACCCTTTGTGCCTGTCCAGGCACACCTGGGAGATAAGTTGCAGGATTTAGTGCGCTGCATCTCTTTATGGTGATGTTTACAGGGGCCATTAGTGCTAATTCCCACCTTGTAAACCGTGCTGATGAGACATGTCTGGTTTTGGCAGAGTTCAGTAAGGCTGACACTGCATGAGGTGTATGGATGGTCAGGTTGTGTCCCAACACTACGTCTTCGCTTTTACTCACTAGCAAAGCTATCGCTGCAACACTTCGCAAGCATGTGGGGAAAGACCATGCTACGGTGTCCAACTGTGCACTGTAGTAAGCTACCGGCCTGCTGGCATCACCATGTCTCTGGGTTAGGACACCTGCCGCACATACAGCACTTTCCGTACCGTACAACTCAAAGGGTTTCCCATAATCTGGCATGCCTAATGCAGGTGCCTGTGATAGGCATTGTTTAAGTCTCTCAAATGCCAGTTCGGACTCATCTGTGTGAGAGATCCGATCTGGTTTGTTCGAGGAGACCATTTCCTGCTGAGGTAAAGCCAGTATGGAGAACCCTGGGATCCAGTTTCGGCAGTACCCACACATTCCAAGGAAAGTGCGGATCTGCTGCTGGGTTTGTGGCAGAGTCATGTCGCGAATCGCCTGTATTCTATCAGCGGTGAGATGTCTAAGTCCTTGTGTCAAGCAATGTCCCAAATATTTTACCTTGGTCTGGCACAACTGTAACTTATCCTTTGAAACCTTGTGTCCCATATTAGAAAGGTGAAACAGAAGCTGTTTTGTGTCTTTCAAGGACGACTCGAGTGAATCAGAACACAGCAGTAAGTCATCTACATACTGTATTAATACTGATCCCCTCTCAGGTTGAAAGGATTGTAAACAGTCATGCAATGCCTGGGAGAAAATACTTGGGCTGTCAATGAAACCTTGGGGTAGACGAGTCCAGGTGTACTGTACTCCCCTGTATGTAAATGCAAACAAGTATTGGCTGTCAGGGTGTAGAGGGACCGAAAAGAAAGCAGAACAGAGGTCAATGACAGTGAAAAATTTCGCAGTAGGGGGAATTTGCATGAGGATGACAGCTGGATTTGGCACTACGGGGAATTGGCTCTCAACTATCTTGTTTATCCCCCTTAGATCCTGCACTAGCCTGTAACCCCTCCCCCCACTCTTTTTCACAGGGAAGATGGGACTATTGGCAGTGCTGGACGTCCTAACTAGGATGTCCTGTTGTAGCAAGCGCTCTATGACTGGGTACACTCCTAATTCCACCTCTGGCTACAGAGGATATTGAGGGATTTTTGGAGCTATCCTACCATCTTTTACTTGCACTACTACAGGAGCTACATTTGCCATCAATCCAGTGTCTTGTCCATCTTTGGTTCAGAGGGATTCCGGTATCTGGGAGATCATTTCCTCTACCTTGGATGGACATCTGTCTATAACAGCAGAGTGTGACATCAACCTTTGTGGGGTGTCTAACATATCCTGCACTTCCTGAACGTGATTCTCGGGTATATCCAAGAAGACACCCTCAGGAGTACAATATATGACACACCTCATCTTACACAATAAATCTCTCCCAAGTAGATTAGTCGGAGCCGATGCAGCCAGCAAAAGGGAGTGCTTGGTCTGCAAAGGCCCTATCGTAATCTCCGCTGGTCTACTTAAAGGGTAGTGTTGCACTACTCATGTTACCCCCATTGCTGAAATTGGTTTACCCGTGGTTTTCATACCTACCGTTGAATTTAACACTGACCTGGCCGCCCCTGTATCTACAAGGAAAGGTAGTGATCTACCAGCTACATCAACTGTGACCTCAGCTTCACTACCAAGGCTAGCAATCAACTTCACTGGCTGCAAACTACAGGTGTGGCCTAACCCCTATTGTATGTTGTGACCCTCCCGCAGCGCGCTGGCAGCTACAATATATGAGGGGGGTAGCTGAGAATTTCCAGAGGTCTGCCAGTCCCTCCTAGGTGGGTACCTCCTTGTTTCCCCTCTGTGTGGCTCATAATTCCTCCTATGCGATCCCTGATCCCAATTACGTGTGTTATACTGTGAGTCATGTTCTGGTCTAGGGGGTCGATATACGTTATGTGTGCCTTTATAATTACAGTTCCGTGCGTAATGTCCTTCTCTCTGGCAATTATAACATTTGACTACATACGACTTACCATCAGGGGTCTGGGGTTTTGGCTGATGTGGCTTCGTTGTCAGGGCTTTTATACTTACTGTCATCAGCTTATCCCCCTGTGACTCTCTGTGCTTAATGATGTTCCGATCGTGCTCGATAGCGGACTCTCTTAATGCAGCCACCGAAATACCTCTCCAGTTAGGTTGAGTGGTTTGTACCCTTGTTCTCAACGTTTCTTTTAAGCCGTCCATTAATACTGACACAGCTACCTCCCTATGATGTACATTATCCTTAATGTCCTCGACCCCAGTGTATCTAGCCATTTCCTGCAGTGCTCGATGGAAATATTCAGAAGCAGTTTCACCTTCTTTTTGTCTTATGGAAAAGATTTTATTCCACTTGACAACAGTAGGGAAATATACTCCTAATTGTAGATTGATCTGTCGTACATTCTCCTGAGTGTATTCATCAGTGAGAGGTACTTCTACGTCTAATTTACAATCAGTAATGAATTTCACAGGCTCAATATTGGAGGGCAAACATGCCCGTAGCACTGTTCGCCAATCTTTGTTTGTGGGTTCGGTGGCGTTACCAAATTCTCTAATAAACCTCTGACATGCGGCTAGATCCTTTCTGGGATCGGGAAATTCAGACATAATTGTCCTCAATTCTGTCCGGGACCAAGGACAATGCATAGCAATGTTCCTGACGGGAGTGATTCCCTGAGCGTCAGTCTTCCCATTGGGGACTGCGATCACCCTGACAGGATTTAGTTCAATTACATCATTCTGAGTTGCTTCTACAATGTGAGGTGCAATTGTCTCTGCATAATGTACTGTACCGTACTTACCTGTGGACACGACCTCACCTGTCCCTCCACTAGGGGCCTTCGCTACTGCTCTTACTGGTTGGGCCGTGCCCACTTGTGTGTCTTGTATGGTGGCTGCTAGAGAGAGTGCCGATATCGTGCAGGGCTCATCTTCTTGGTCGCAGTCCTGAGGGAAGTTTAAGATGGGATACAACTTGCACGGGTTAGTATTAATACATTTATCAAGTTCACTCTTATCATATATTAGTATGCCATTGTCTGTAGCCACTTTCTCCCCTGTAATATACGGTGGTGGTGGTGCAGTTGCTATCAGTTTCCTGCTAGGGTTGGAACCGGCTGCGTGAGCTAGTTCCCTCTGCATATCACCCTCTTGTTGCCATAAATGTAAACAGTTTGCGTGTCTGATCCTTTGTTTTCGGGATTTTAACAGACATATCCTAATCCTTAAATTCTGCAACACCTCTGGATTAAAACTGCCTACCCTAGGGAATGGTTCCCTATCTTCCGCAGTCATACGTTCCCATTCATTGCATAAACCCTCTGCGTGTGATCCATATTTCTCACACATTATGTACCTCGCTGCCCCCTTGGGCCGCGTAATATCAACCTGAACCCTGGTTGATCGTCCCTTACTTGAGCAGCTGGCCCCCATCTTTTGCAGGCATTGCCTTCTCAGCTAATTCCTACAAAAAACCAAAATACTCAGTGGTAAGGCAACGGTGAAAGTTCTCAGAGCGCTCTCACCCACTCACGCCCACGTTGGCCAATACACCTAAACACTGTCGTCAGCGCCGGTACGTACCCAACCTAGGGCCCCTGTGTAACCTCTATTTACTGGAAATATATGGGAGTGACTTACCCTTCCCAGTAAATATTGGTCGTTGGAGATTTCCTGAGTGACCAGAGAAACTCCCTTAAAATAAAAAAAATGTTACACAAATCACGTTGCGTGTGCTACACCTAGCGCTTATGATCCCGCGATTTTACGCAAAGGTCGTAAAAGGGTATCACGTTGAGCTAAGTATTGCACCCACGAACGCGCGGTCCAATCGCACAGCGTGTAGGTAACTGTTACTTATCCGCCGTACGACCAATGGAATCGTTTTTCAGGCTGCTAAACCTCAGCCGGAGCATATCTGAACGGGCCTATATGGGTTCTACGCCAAACACCTGGGCTGCGCTCTCTAAACAAAAACCTCGCTGACCTTTGGTCTGCGGTACTCTATACCTTCGCTGACCTTTGGTCTGCGATATCTACTACTTTGCTCCTTTGTACTTTAATCAATGTTAACGTGAGCAAGCCACTCTCACGCCACCAAGTGTCCACTCACCTGGTGTGGTCTCCTACGGGATCCCGAATTCCCTGGGTCCACAAAACCTTTATTGTTTGCACACTCACGCTCGTTCACTCATATACACTTTGGTTTTTCTGTACAGAAAATTAACTTTCATTCAGATAAAACAGCCTTAGTTCCAGAGGTAATACAGTAAAAAAAGGTTTTTAAACTAAATTATTGGAAACTGATCAATTTGTGCTATTATCGCGTGGCTACCGTCTCGCGCCTAAACTAAAACAATGCTATTGTGTGATTTGTACTTAGCGGTCATACTTTTATGCACGTTGCGTAAACACGCCACGTGTGTATACCTTTACGTTGCGTACGCAGTCCTGTACTCTGTCCGAGACACGTGTACAAAGGCCGTACGTCCGCAGTACTACAAATCCCACACTTCTATAAATGTAAGCAATATTTAACTATAATCGCTCACTTAACACAACACACAGTTTCTTCTGTATAAACCCTTACAACTAGGCCAGGCTGCGTGTGCGTCTTACACTTACTTCCTTAAATATTAACTCTATATTTTAACTAAATAGCAACAAATTTTCTCAGTACAGGTCAAAATGAATCTAATAATCAATACTCATGGCAATTATGCGGGCAGATATGCAAAGTACAAAATACAGGTGTATGTGTGTGTTGTGTGCGCATTTGGCGCCAAAACAGAAATTTCACAGATTTAAAAAATAGCTTTGCGTTCTTACCTTACGGATCCCTCCAGCATCCCTACAAACCATGCAGGGCAGACGCTTATCTAATCAGTACTAGTGTATCCACCAACCAAGAGAAGGCTTACGGGGGATACCTTTCCGCCCTTTGCTGATAGATAAAGTCTGCGTAAACCTGCTAGGCTGCGGGTATGAGGAAAAACCGGACGATGCACCCAATTGATAATGTCGATATTATCTTAAACCATAAAGCTATACCTCTGGATACACTTTTACCGTGGAGCCGCTATGGCCGCTAGACTGAATACACGTGCTACGCACTTTGTACGCTATTTGCGTACAGAGTCCCGTACGTGGTACGTACTTGGCGTACACACGCCGCGCTGAGTGTACAGAGTACGCACAGCGCACGCACACACAATTGATAACCTTTAAACCTTGTTAGTGATACAATGCAATGATATGATTACACTTTAAACCCTTAGCAGCAAAGTACTGCAACGATGTTATACCTTAAACCTTAAGTAGTGCTGACGGTATAAAGTACCCGCAGTGCGTACACCTTATCAATGCTTATAAACCTTATACAGTAAAATATGCTTTTAAACCCTTGCAGGAAAGTGAAGACGCAACAGTTGAAACCACAGGGTTCTAAGGCCACCGTGGATTATATCAAAAGGTAAAACAGTACAAATCATACACTACAGGCTAACAAGATAAATCTAAAACAGAGTAATGGCTACAGAGAATGTACATACGTGAGAATGTTCACAAGCGCAACCCGGCCGGTCCTCCGCTTGTCAGGTAGAAAGCGTTCAGAGTCTTCTGACCGGCCAGGCAACAACGGTCTTTTTATACACAACTTACATACACAATACAATGGTCACTGTAATCTCATTGTCCATTGGACACAGAGATGTGTCTTTTCATTACAGGAGAGGTCATAGGTTGATTTGAAAAGATGGGCGATGTCTTTCCCCAACTGCTCTGGTGGGTGGTATCCACTGGATTCCCGCCGCATACATAATATACAGTAAATACAGTTAATATCTATATTCTACTTCTGCACATAACTATACGCTGGAAAATACTATCTTTCTCTAACCAACACCGGAATGTTACCCTTAAAATACCCTACAGATGGATACCAAATACCACCTTATAACCTTAGTCTGTCCCTTCCTATCATGCAAAGGTGAATCCCTTAGTCCTGGAACTGTTTAAACTATTGATACTCGCTGATGTGGTGCAAGGGAGTTATGTGTACAAAATGCACTATTTGGGTTAAATATGTAATGTTCTAATAACCCTCTACGCGCTCACAAACTCCGCCGTAAATACCCATACCACGCGCATGATCGCAGGAGCGATCCTACGCAAATTGCGGATATGTGCACGCACGGTGGACTGAGTGCACGTGCAGCGGGCATGTGCATGGGGTTAGTACAGGGTATATGCATTACAATATTTTTCGAATTTGACAGTACGACCCCTCATATACTGTATTCTGTACTACCCCTCATATACTGTATTCTGTACTGCCACTCATATACTGTATTCTGGACGACCACCAATATACTGTATTCTGTACGACCCCTCATAAACGGTATTCTGTACTACCACTCATATACTGTATTCTGTACGACCCCTCATATACTGTATTCTGTACTACCTCATATACTGTATTCTGTACTACCACTCATATACTGTATTCTGTACTACCTCATATACTGTATTCTGTACTACCTCATATACTGTATTCTGTACTACCACTCATATACTGTATTATGTACGACCCCTCATAAACGGTATTCTGTACTACCACTCATATACTGTATTCTGTACGACCCCTCATATACTGTATTCTGTACTACCTCATATACTGTATTCTGTACTACCACTCATATACTGTATTCTGGACGACCACCAATATACTGTATTCTGTACAACCACTCATATACTGTATACTGGACGACCACTCACATACTGTATTCTGTACTACCACTCATATACTGTATTCTGGACGACCCCTCATATACTGTATTCTATACTACCCCTCATATACTGTATTCTGTACGACTCCTCATATACTGTATTCTGTACGACCACCAATATACTGTATTCTGTACGACTTCTCATATACTGTATTCTGTACAACCACCAATATACTGTATTCTGTACGACCACTCATATACTGTATTCTGTACGACCCCTCATATACTGTATTCTGTATGACCACCAATATACTGTATTCTGTACGACCACTCATATACTGTATTCTGTACGACCCCTCATATACTGTATTCTGTATGACCACCAATATACTGTATTCTGTACGACCACCAATATACTGTATTCTGTACGACCACTAATATACTGTATTCTGTACGACCACCAATATACTGTATTCTGGACGACTACTCATATACTGTATTCTGGACGACCACTCATATACTGTATTCTGGACGACCCCTCATATACTGTATTGTGTACAACCACTCATATACTGTATTCTGTACGACCACCAATATACTGTATTCTGTACGACCACTCATATACTGTATTCTGTACGACCACCAATATACTGTATTCTGTACGACCCCTCATATACTGTATTCTGGACGACCACTCATATACTGTATTCTGTACGACCACCAATATACTGTATTCTGTACGACCCCTCATATACTGTATTCTGTACAACCACTCATATACTGTATTCTGTACGACCACCAATATACTGTATTCTGTACGACCAACAGTATACTGTATTCTGTACGACTTCTCATAAACTGTATTCTGTACGACCACTCATATACTGTATTCTGTACGACCACCAGTATATTGTATTCTGTACGACCACTCATATACAGTTTTCTGTACGACTCCTCATATACTGTATTCTGTACGACCACTCATATACTGTATTCTGTACGACCCCTCATATACTGTATTCTGTACAACCCCTCATGTACTGTATTCTGTACGACCACTCATATACTGTATTCTGTATGATCACTCATATACTGTATTCTGTATGACCACTCATATACTGTATTCTGTACAACCACTCATATACTGTATACTGTACGACCCCTCATATACTGTATTCTGTACGACCCCTCATATACTGTATTCTGTACAACCCCTCATGTAATGTATTCTGTACGACCACTCATATACTGTATTCTGGACGACCACTCATACACTGTATTCTGTACAACCACTCATATACTGTATACTGTACGACCCCTCATATACTGTATTCTGGACGACCCCTCATATACTGTATTCTGTACTACCACTCATACACTGTATTCTGTACATCCACTCATATACTGTATTCTGGACGACCCCTCATTTACTGTATTCTGTACAACCACCAATATACTGTATTCTGTACAACCCCTCATATACTGTATTCTGGACGACCCCTCATATACTGTATTCTATACTACCCCTCATATACTGTATTCTGTACGACTCCTCATATACTGTATTCTGTACGACCACCAATATACTGTATTCTGTACGACCACCAATATACTGTATTCTGTACAACCACTCATATACTGTATACTGGACGACCACTCATATACTGTATTCTGTATGACCACCAATATACTGTATTCTGGACGACTACTCATATACTGTATTCTGTATGACCACCAATATACTGTATTCTGTACGACCACTCATATACTGTATTCTGTACGACCCCTCATATACTGTATTCTGTATGACCACCAATATACTGTATTCTGTATGACCACTCATATACTGTATTCTGTACAACCACTCATATACTGTATTCTGTACGACCACCAATATACTGTATTTTGTACGACCACCAATATACTGTATTTTGTACGACCATTCATATACTGTATTCTGTACGACCACCAATATACTGTATTCTGTACGACCACCAATATACTGTATTCTGTACGACCACTAATATACTGTATTCTGTACGACCACCAATATACTGTATTCTGGACGACTACTCATATACTGTATTCTGGACGACCACTCATATACTGTATTCTGGACGACCCTTCATATACTGTATTGTGTACAACCACTCATATACTGTATTCTGTACAACCACTCATATACTGTATTCTGTACGACCACCAATATACTGTATTCTGTACGACCAACAGTATACTGTATTCTGTACTACCCCTCATATACTGTATTCTGTACGACTCCTCATATACTGTATTCTGTACGACCACAAATATACTGTATTCTGTACGACTCCTCATATACTCTATTCTGTACGACCACCAATATACTGTATTCTGTACGACCACCAGTATACTGTATTCTGTACGACCCCTCATATACTGTATTCTTTACGACCACCAATATACTGTATTCTGTACGACTTCTCATAAACTGTATTCTGTACGACCACTCATATACTGTATTCTGTACGACCACCAGTATATTGTATTCTGTACGACCACTCATATACAGTTTTCTGTACGACTCCTCATATACTGTATTCTGTACGACCACTCATATACTGTATTCTGTACGACCCCTCATATACTGTATTCTGTACAACCCCTCATGTACTGTATTCTGTACGACCACTCATATACTGTATTCTGTATGACCACTCATATACTGTATTCTGGACGACCACTCATATACTGTATTCTGTACAACCACTCATATACTGTATACTGTACGACCCCTCATATACTGTATTCTGTACGACCCCTCATATACTGTATTCTGTACAACCCCTCATGTACTGTATTCTGGACGACCACTCATACACTGTATTCTGTACAACCACTCATATACTGTATACTGTACGACCCCTCATATACTGTATTCTGGACGACCCCTCATATACTCTATTCTGTACTACCACTCATACACTGTATTCTGTACAACCACTCATATACTGTATACTGTACGACCCCTCATATACTGTATTCTGGACGACCCCTCATTTACTGTATTCTGTACAACCACCAATATACTGTATTCTGTACAACCACTCATATACTGTATTCTGGACGACCACTCATATACTGTATTCTGTACGACCCCTCATATACTGTATTCTGTACAACCACCAATATACTGTATTCTGTACAACCACTCATATACTGTATACTGTACGACCCCTCATATACTGTATTCTGGACGACCCCTCATTTTCTGTATTCTGTACAACCCCTCATATACTATATTCTGGGCGACCCCTAGTTCAGGCCTGGCCCCTGTAAGCCTTTTATTGTGGATGTACTTTCTGACAAGTCCAGTCCCACGTTCATACATTACCCCGATAGGGCGGCCAGAGCAGCGTTGTCTGATGTATGGAAATAATCTGTGATGTATGAAACAGCAAAGTGGAGAATTCAGGAGCGAGAGTTGATTCTTTCCATATTCAATGTAATCACTCCCAGGGTTCCTATCACATGACCTGAGCGTTCGCCGCAATCTGAGGTCCCGTAAATAGAACGTGTGGAAATTTACTTCTCTTATTTTATGTCGCACAAAACACTGACGGAGGACGACGAGGGAAGAGAGCAAATATCCGACTCATAATCAATGAGGCATTAATACTGTGACACCGGGGAAACGTCTCATTTATTACACATGTAGGGGGGGGATGTGTGACGCATTAATACTGTGACACCGGGGAAACGTCTCATTTATTACACATGTAGGGGGGGGATGTGTGACGCATTAATACTGTGACACCGGTGAAACGTCTCATTTATCACACATGTAGGGGGGATGTGTGACGCATTAATACTGTGACACCGGGGAAACGTTTCATTTATCACACATGTAGGGGGGATGTGTGACGCATTAATACTGTGACACCGGTGAAACGTCTCATTTATCACACATGTAGGGGGGGATGTGTGACGCATTAATACTGTGACACCGGGGAAACGTCTCATTTATCACACATGTAGGGGGGATGTGTGACGCATTAATACTGTGACACCGGGGAAACGTCTCATTTATCACACATGTAGGGGGGGATGTGTGACGCATTAATACTGTGACACCGGGGAAACATCTCATTTATCACACATGTAGGGGGGGATGTGTGACGCATTAATACTGTGACACCGGGGAAACGTCTCATTTATCACACATGTAGGGGGGATGTGTGACGCATTAATACTGTGACACAGGGGAAACGTCTCATTTATCACACATGTAGGGGGGGATGTGTGACGCATTAATACTGTGACACCGGGGAAACGTCTCATTTATCACACATGTAGGGGGGATGTGTGACGCATTAATACTGTGACACAGGGGAAACGTCTCATTTATCACACATGTAGGGGGGATGTGTGACGCATTAATACTGTGACACCGGGGAAACGTCTCATTTATCACACATGTAGGGGGGATGTGTGACGCATTAATACTGTGACACCGGGGAAACGTCTCATTTATCACACATGTAGGGGGGGGATGTGTGACGCATTAATACTGTGACACCGGGGAAACGTCTCATTTATCACACATGTAGGGGGGATGTGTGACGCATTAATACTGTGACACCGGGGAAACGTCTCATTTATCACACATGTAGGGGGGGATGTGTGACGCATTAATACTGTGACACCGGGGAAACGTCTCATTTATCACACATGTAGGGGGGATGTGTGACGCATTAATACTGTGACACAGGGGAAACGTCTCATTTATCACACATGTAGGGGGGGATGTGTGACGCATTAATACTGTGACACCGGGGAAACGTCTCATTTATCACACATGTAGGGGGGATGTGTGACGCATTAATACTGTGACACCGGGGAAACGTCTCATTTATTACACGTGTAGGGGGGATGTGTGACGCATTAATACTGTGACACCGGGGAAACGTCTCAGTTATCACACATGTAGGGGGGGATGTGTGACGCATTAATACTGTGACACCGGTGAAACGTCTCATTTATCACACATGTAGGGGGGATGTGTGACGCATTAATACTGTGACACCGGGGAAACGTCTCAGTTATCACACATGTAGGGGGGGATGTGTGACGCATTAATACTGTGACACCGGTGAAACGTCTCATTTATCACACATGTAGGGGGGGATGTGTGACGCATTAATACTGTGACACCGGGGAAACGTCTCAGTTATCACACATGTAGGGGGGATGTGTGACGCATTAATACTGTGACACCGGGGAAACGTCTCATTTATCACACATGTAGGGGGGATGTGTGACGCATTAATACTGTGACACCGGGGAGACGTCTCATTTATCACACATGTAGGGGGGGATGTGTGACGCATTAATACTGTGACACCAGAGAAACGTCTTATTTATCACACATGTAGGGGGGGATGTGTGATGCATTAATACTGTGACACCGGGGAAACGTCTCATTTATCACACATGTAGGGGGGGATGTGTGATGCATTAATACTGTGACACCGGGGAGACGTCTCATTTATCACACATGTAGGGGGGGATGTGTGATGCATTAATACTGTGACACCGGGGAAACGTCTCATTTATCACACATGTAGGGGGGGATGTGTGACGCATTAATACTGTGACACCGGGGAAACGTCTCATTTATCACACATGTAGGGGGGATGTGTGACGCATTAATACTGTGACACCGGGGAAACGTCTCATTTATCACACATGTTGGGGGGATGTGTGACGCATTAATACTGTGACACCGGGGAAACGTCTCATTTATCACACATGTAGGGGGGGGGATGTGTGACGCATTAATACTGTGACACCGGGGAAACGTCTTATTTATCACACATGTAGGGGGGATGTGTGACGCATTAATACTGTGACACCGGGGAAACGTCTCAGTTATCACACATGTAGGGGGGATGTGTGACGCATTAATACTGTGACACCGGTGAAACGTCTCATTTATCACACATGTAGGGGGGGGGATGTGTGACGCATTAATACTGTGACACCGGGGAAACGTCTCAGTTATCACACATGTAGGGGGGATGTGTGACGCATTAATACTGTGACACCGGGGAAACGTCTCATTTATCACACATGTAGGGGGGATGTGTGACGCATTAATACTGTGACACCGGGGAGACGTCTCATTTATCACACATGTAGGGGGGGATGTGTGACGCATTAATACTGTGACACCAGAGAAACGTCTTATTTATCACACATGTAGGGGGGGATGTGTGATGCATTAATACTGTGACACCGGGGAAACGTCTCATTTATCACACATGTAGGGGGGGATGTGTGATGCATTAATACTGTGACACCGGGGAGACGTCTCATTTATCACACATGTAGGGGGGGATGTGTGATGCATTAATACTGTGACACCGGGGAAACGTCTCATTTATCACACATGTAGGGGGGGATGTGTGACGCATTAATACTGTGACACCGGGGAAACGTCTCATTTATCACACATGTAGGGGGGATGTGTGACGCATTAATACTGTGACACCGGGGAAACGTCTCATTTATCACACATGTTGGGGGGATGTGTGACGCATTAATACTGTGACACCGGGGAAACGTCTCATTTATCACACATGTAGGGGGGGGATGTGTGACGCATTAATACTGTGACACCGGGGAAACGTCTTATTTATCACACATGTAGGGGGGATGTGTGACGCATTAATACTGTGACACCGGGAAACGTCTCAGTTATCACACATTAGGGGGGATGTGTGACGCCTTAATACTGTGACACCGGGAAACGTCTCATTTATCACACATGTAGGGGGGGATGTGTGACGCATTAATACTGTGACACCGGGGAAACATCTCATTTATCACACATGTAGGGGGGGATGTGTGATGCATTAATACTGTGACACCGGGAGACGTCTCATTTATCACACATGTAGGGGGGATGTGTGACGCATTAATACTGTGACACCGGGGAAACGTCTCATTTATCACACATGTAGGGGGGATGTGTGACGCATTAATACTGTGACACCAGAGAAACGTCTCATTTATCACACATGTAGGGGGGATGTGTGACGCATTAATACTGTGACACCGGGAAACGTCTCATTTATCACACATGTAGGGGGGGATGTGTGACGCATTTAATACTGTGACACCGGGGAAACGTCTCATTTATCACACATGTAGGGGGGATGTGTGACGCATTAATACTGTGACACCGGGGAAACGTCTCATTTATCACACATGTAGGGGGGGATGTGTGACGCATTAATACTGTGACACCGGGAAACGTCTCATTTATTACACATGTAGGGGGGGATGTGTGACGCATTAATACTGTGACACCGGGGAAATGTCTCATTTATCACACATGTAGGGGGGATGTGTGACGCATTAATACTGTGACACCGGGGAAACGTCTCATTTATCACACATGTAGGGGGGGATGTGTGACGCATTAATACTGTGACACCGGGGAAATGTCTCATTTATCACACATGTAGGGGGGATGTGTGACGCATTAATACTGTGACACCGGGGAAACGTCTCATTTATCACACATGTAGGGGGGATGTGTGACGCATTAATACTGTGACACCGGGGAAACGTCTCATTTATCACACATGTAGGGGGGGATGTGTGACGCATTAATACTGTGACATCGGGGAAACGTCTCATTTATCACACATGTAGGGGGGGGATGTGTGACGCATTAATACTGTGACACCGGGGAAACGTCTCATTTATCACACATGTAGGGGGGGATGTGTGACGCATTAATACTGTGACACCGGGGAAACGTCTTATTTATCACACATGTAGGGGGGATGTGTGACGCATTAATACTGTGACACGGGGAAACGTCTCAGTTATCACACATGTAGGGGGATGTGTGACGCATTAATACTGTGACACCGGGGAAACGTCTCATTTATTACACGTGTAGGGGGGGGATGTGTGACGCATTAATACTGTGACACCGGGGAAACGTCTCATTTATTACACGTGTAGGGGGGGGATGTGTGACGCATTAATACTGTGACACCGGGGGAAACGTCTCATTTATTACACGTGTAGGGGGGGGGGATGTGTGACACATTAATACTGTGACACCGGGGAAACGTCTCATTTATTACACGTGTAGGGGGGGGATGTGTGACGCATTAATACTGTGACACCGGGGAAACGTCTCATTTATCACACATGTAGGGGGGGGATGTGTGACGCATTAATACTGTGACACCGGAGAAACGTCTCATTTATCACACATGTAGGGGGGGGATGTGTGACGCATAATACTGTGACACTGGGGAAACGTCTCATTTATCACACATGTAGGGGGGATGTGTGACACATTAATACTGTGACACCGGGGAAACGTCTCATTTATTACACGTGTAGGGGGGGGGGATGTGTGACGCATTAATACTGTGACACGGGGAAACGTCTTATTTATCACACATGTAGGGGGATGTGTGACGCATTAATACTGTGACACCGGGGAAACGTCTCAGTTATCACACATGTAGGGGGGGGATGTGTGACGCATTAATACTGTGACACCGGGGAAACGTCTCATTTATCACACATGTAGGGGGGGATGTGTGACGCATTAATACTGTGACACTGGGAAACGTCTCATTTATCACACATGTAGGGGGGATTTGTGACGCATTAATACTGTGACACCGGGGTGATACGTCTAATTTATTACACGTGTAGGGGGGGGGGGGATGTGTGACGCATTAATACTGTGACACCGGGGAAACGTCTCATTTATCACACATGTAGGGGGGATGTGTGACGCATTAATACTGTGACACCGGGAAACGTCTCATTTATCACACATGTAGGGGGGATGTGTGACGCATTAATACTGTGACACCGGGAACGTCTCATTTATCACACATGTAGGGGGGATTTGTGACGCATAATACTGTTGACAACCGGGGAAACGTCTCATTTATCACACATGTAGGGGGGGATGTGTGACCGCATTAATACTGTGACACCTGGGGAAACGTCTCATTTATCACACATGTAGGGGTGATTTGTGACGCATTAATACTGTGACACCGGGGAAACGTCTCATTTATTACACGTGTAGGGGGGGGATGTGTGACGCATTAATACTGTGACCTGGGAAGACGTCTCATTTATCACACATGTAGGGGGGGATGTGTGACGCATTAATACTGTGACACCGGGGAAACGTCTCATTTATCACACATGTAGGGGGGGATGTGTGACGCATTAATACTGTGACACCGGGGAAACGTCTCAGTTATCACACATGTAGGGGGGGATTTGTGACGCATTAATACTGTGACACCGGGGAAAACGTCTCATTATTACACGTGTAGGGGGGGATGTGTGACGCATTAATACTGTGACACCGGGGAAACGTCTCATTTATCACGCATGGTAGGGGGGATTTGTGACGCATTAATACTGTGACACTGGGGAAACGTTCATTTATCACACATGTAGGGGGAGGGATGTGTGACGCATTAATACTGTGACACCGGGGAAACGTCTCATTTATCACACCTGTAGGGGGGGATGTGTGACGCATTATCTGTGACACAGGAAACGTCTCATTTATCACACATGTAGGGGGGATTGTGACGCATTAATACTGTGGACACCGGGGAAAAGTCTCATTTATTACA